>NW_028221557.1:0-50826 GCF_014529385.1 Adiantum capillus-veneris
TTCCAAGGTCCTGATGAACCCAACCCACTATGATTTCAAAAATCAAAATTTCCCCCTTCAACCCTTTGTTTTCAACCTCCTGCTCAAGGAATCTGTTTTCACGGGCTGTGTAAGTGCCACCAAAAGACCACATCCCTAGTTATCAACTTGGACAACCCGTTCTGCACTTGGACTTCATCAAGCATGCCCCTTTGAGGCCACAAAAAAACCGGGAAAAGATTCAATTGGCACCCACTTTCAAATCGGCACATCTTGACAACTGCGACCCCGATCAACAAGCCGTCAAATCTCAAACAATGTGTACCGTCTTCTTAAATGCACTCAAGGCCCAACAAATGGCAAATGGAACGATTTCCAATGGGACCAAGTAAGCACAAACCTGGCCCCTGGAAAATCTTAAACTAGGCATAACTTTCCCTTTGGAGCTCGGATTAGTGAATCGGAAGACCAACATGCTCCACAACTCAAGCTCTTTGACCCTATCCACTTGCACAAATTGTGACCACGTTGGAGAGGGGGAATGGGGAACACCTACCCTACACACAGGCAATGGCCCCTATATAGCTCAAGGTATTCACAACACCCTTGTCCTCTCGAAAACACCTTCAAAAAAAACGATTCACACTAGCAGGGCCTTACCTACGCTTTACCCAACGCACAAACACTTTGCACAATCCTCGGACAGTGATCACACCGATTTGGTCCGCTTTCAGCTCTTCCACAAATCGACACCTCTCTCTCTCTTTCTCTCTCACACACGCAGGGGGGGGCCGGGGGACGCACACGCTCACACACACCGGCACCACACACCTTGGAGATGAACAAAGAAGAAAGGGGGGAAGGGGGGAAAGACCACACCAAAAAAATTGGCAATGAGAGCTTCTTTACACATCATGTACAAAACTCATGTGGCCTGTTCTAGGTTGCGCCATGGCCATCACCAATCCATACAGAGGGGCACACACCTCCCTCTCCACTCGACTTTGTCGGCACATGCCTTGACGAGAACATCCACTTCTATCTTCGCCCGCGTAACAACTCTTCCTCATGGAAGCCCTCGTTGGCTCCTTTTTCTGCAAGGCGTTTTCTCTTCTGAGCTCTTTCACGATGATTGGCCCTTCAAGCCGGCTTCGATTGCCGAGCGCATGAAAAAAAAACCCTCTTCCTCCAAGCCCTCGCGCTTTCGTCGCTTCACGGACCACCCATGCCGGCTCCTACCATCAAGCACATGAAGCTCCCATTTCTTCCCAAACCTAAGGAGCCCAAGAGCAAAACCCTCCTCCTGGCTTTCTAAAAACGGCTACCTCCTTGCCTCACTCTTTCTCTTCTTTTTTCTTAAGGCCAAGAAAGAGTTTCTTTTTTTGGCAATGGCGCCAGGCGCCACTGCCCTCTCCTCAACCCTTCCCTTCCTTTTATTTTTTTGGCCCTCCTCTTGTGAGCTTACCCTTTTTGCAATTTTTTCCAAGTCCAGCCTTCCTTTTTTTTCCCTTGAATTTACAAACAAGGGGCTCTTAGCACCTAATTTGTGCGCCGTCGGTGCCCCATGCACTCAAATTTGCCAAAATGGGTTCTCTCGGTCACATTGCATGGGAACTTCACTGTAGCGATTCCGAATTTTTGCTTTCATTCACCACTCGATGCCATGCTAGCTTCGGACAATGCATTCAAAAATGAAAAAAACACTTTTGATCTTTTTTTATCACGATTGCCTGCCACCCGGATGTGCGTATCGTGATGCCCATGAATCTGTCGGTGATCCGCAAGTTTTGACTGATGCCCCACGTTGCATGCGATTTTCCAGAACCCAAGCGAACTCAAAAATATCTTTTTCGGCACGCCTATCGACGTGGCCCGATGAGCACGTACCCGACTCCCGGCAAATATTCCACAGGCCATAACTTGCTCGTTTGAGCTCCGAATGACGAACCGAAAAGACCGGCGGCATGATCGACAGCTTGACCTAAATAATACGTGTATCCATTGATCCCATTTTTCGACACCTGTCTGTACCTGCTCTGCCCGTCGGGACCTGCGAAGCCTTCTAACTTCGGACTGACATATCTTTCACACAGAAGCCCCGTTTGAGGAGCGTCTTGACGAGCTTCTAGAGCATCTTGAACACCACATTTTGGGACACATTTTCCACATTTTGAACACCTTGATTTTCCGTCATCATTATCCCACTTTGGAGGCCCCCCTGGCCTAAAAAACCACTTTAAGCATACATTTCCGCTGGCACTCTCCTGCCCAGGGTCTTCATACCTGCTTTAGCCCTCTACCATGTACCTATCAGCATACATGGCGCTGCACTGCACACTTCTCAGCACGGACCAACTTTGGTTGCACCATCATTGCTCACCCCCTTGTTGAACATTCATGTTCAACCACAAACAGGCTTATTGCACTAAAAAAACTGCCACACCAAAACAAACTCTCTGCACACCACAAAACCACCTAACATATGTACAAAATTTGGCATTTGTCACGCGCCACATTTGTTCATGCGGGTTGCCCAACCCCCTGCTTTACCTGCCAATCCACCTAGATCAAACACCTGGCATTGATCCCATCCATCCACTTGCAACGGCCTCACATAGTGCTGCATCCCATTACACAGCCAATCATCCGCATAACATGCCCTTGGCATATTTCTACTGCTCCCAACATTTATTGGCATGCTGTCCAGTTCCAAAAAAACACCACCAGAAGCATCACCACTCTCCGAGTGTACATCATCATTTACATTGAACATGCCATGCCCTCCCTCCCAACCATGTAAAGTGAGATCCTCCTCAAGCAAATCCTGCACCTGCTCGATAGCCCACTGCACAGTTGCATTTATCAGCATCCCCTTCAACCACCATATACAAACTTCCTTTGACAGCTTGAACAAGTCCACACCCTTGGAATTTTCTTCATGTTCAAAAGAACCACTCCGCTTAGCGGGCAAAGCTTTTCAACACAGGCACCCTAGTCACCATTACTTTCATACTCACCTCTGTACTTGCCTTTGTCAATACCACCATATCAACAGACTTTTGTTCTCCCAAAGAAACTGCCAGCTGTAGACGGACATACCCTCGTATCACCTATATTCTGGTCAAAGCTTTCCCAGCAAGCACTTGTGTCTCTTCATCCATCTCACCCACCGGGTCATCAAACCCCCAATTAGTTTCATCTTCAATGCATTCCTGGCCAAAAGAACCTGCATCCAAGGCACTACCCGTGAAATCCATAGGCGATTGCAGTTGCTCTTCCTTCGACAAGTATCCGATGCCTCTTGCATGCCATCTTCTTCAATCTCTTCTTCTTCCTCAGCCACAACAACTCTCTCCTTCTTGGGAAACCCTTGTATATGTCGTATAATCAAAGCACCTTCCACAGCTACCTTGATGAGCATCGTCATTAGCATGGTGCCACACAACACCCTCACTTGCATGTCTCCATTTCCAAGCTCTGATGCTATCACCTGCTCATCTTTTATAGTGGCAACCACCACATCCTTATACATATACGAAGGTAACTTTACCTTTACTGGCACCGACTCTTCGGATTCTGCCTCGCAACTTGTATCTCTATCCTCCTCGCTTGTTTCCCAAAAGCTTGAGCTTGTAGGCTCATCATCTTCACCATAAGCCGATTTGGTATCAGCATCATCATCCTCTAGCTGCTCCACAAAAGCTGGACCATCGTCGTGCCCACTTTCTTCATCCAACCCCAAGCTTTCTGCATCTATAACTCGGCCATAATCTGCTATCTTCTCATACAAGCACTCCACGAGAACAAGCTCCACCTCTTCAAGTTGCACTAGACACTTTGCATTTGCTAACTCCTCTACACACAGGCTCTCTTTAACAAAAGGCTCATCTTCACTGACAAGCTCCTCCACAATCGGCATAGACACTTCACCAATTTGTAATTTCCAAGGAACGTAGTCAATCATAGGTCTTACCCTAACATGCTCCACACTTTGCATCACTGGCATCATCCTCGGTGGGCCCATAGAACAAACTGTTGCTTCAACATGCATACAATCTACAGGATTTAACAAGCCTATCTCCAGATTTCTTTTCATTTTCCTGCTCTTCACCCTGGCAACCCTGACTGCCTCGGCATAAGTCTTTGGCTCTTCATCATCCACTCTATCTCAAACTCGAGGACACAGGCAAGCTAAGAATTTCTCCAGCTTGAAACCATCCGCATTGACCACTTGGGTGGCAACAACCAGATCACTCCAACAAGCTTCAAACTTACTGACAAAAGCATCAAAATCATCACCTACATCCTGTCGTAGGCTCTTAATCTTCGTATCTGCTTCAGTAGCGGACACCACCTTGCGAAACCTGCAAAGAAACTACTCTCGGAAACCAACCCAATCCTGCTTATTTGCAGCTTCTAGACCATCGAACCAGGCCTTCGCTTTACCTCGCAACACCAACGGCACTGTCTCCAGCTTTTCTTCATCACTCCAACACTTGCAATGAGAGCATAAATAACTGGAAATCTGTCAACCACTCATCCGCATCTTCTTCACCACTAAAAATTGGGCCAACACTCTGCCACATTTTTGCTTATAAACACATCACTAGGGAGCAATCAGTGTGCTCCTCCGTGGGGGCACCACAAGATGGAGAGGGGGAATGGGGAACACACCCGACACACACGCAATGGCCCCTATATAGCCCAGGGTATTCACAGCACCCCTGTCCTCTCGAAAACACCTTCAAAAAAGACGATTCACACTAGCAGGGCCTTGTCTGCCCTTCGCCCAACGCACAAACACTTTGCACAATCCTCAGACAACGATCACACCGATTTGGTCCGCTTTCAGCTCTTCCACAAATCGACACCTCTCTCTCTTTCTCTCTCACACACGCAGGGGACCCGGGGGACGCACACGCTCACACACACCCGCACCACACACCTTGGAGACGAGCAAAGAAGAAAGGGGGGAAGGGGGGAAAGACCACACCAAAAAAATCGGCAATGAGAGCTTCTTTACACATCATGTACAAAACTCATGTGGCTTGCTCTAGGTCGCGCCATGGCCGTCACCAATCCATACAAAGGGGCACACACCTCCCTCGCTACTCGACTCAGTCAGCACATGCCTTGACGAGAACATCCACTTCTATCTTTGCCCGCGTAACAACTCTTCCTCATGGAAGGCCTCGTTGGCTCCTTTTTTTGCAAGGCGTTTGCTCTTCTGAACTCCTTCACGATGATTCACCCTTCAAGCCGGCTTCGATTGCCGAGCGCACAAAAAAACCCCTCCTCCAAGCCCTCACGCTTTCGTCGCTTCACGGACCACCCATGCCGACTCCGACCATCGAGCGCATGAAGCTCCTCCTTCTTCCCAAGCTTAAGGAGCCCAAGAGCAAAACCCTCCTCCTGGCTTTCGAAAAACGGCTGCCCCCTTGCCTCACCTCTTTCTCTTCTTTTTCTTAAGGCCAAGAAAGAGTTTCTTTTTTTTTTGGCAGTGGCGCCTGGCCTCAAGCCTTTCCTTCCTTTTATTTTTTTTGGCCCCCCTCTTGTGAGCTTACCCTTTTTGCCCTTTTTCCAAGTCCAGCCTTCCTTTTTTTTTTCCCTTGAATTTACAAACAAGGGGCTCTTAGCACCTAATTTGTGCGCCGTGGGTGCCCCATGCACTCAAATTTGCCAAAATGGGTTCTCTCGATCACACTGCATGGGAACTTCACTATAGCCATTCCGAATTTTCGCTTTCATCCACCACTCGATGCCACGCTAGCCCCGGACAACTTGTTCAAAAATGAAAAAACACTTTTGATCTTTTTGTATCATGATTGCTTGCCACTCGGATGTGCGTATCGTGATGTCCATGAATCTGATCGATGATCCGCAAGTATTGACTGACGCCCCACATTGCTCAAAAATATCTTTCTCTGCACGCCTATCAACGTGGCCCGATGAGCACGTACCCGACCCCCGTCAAATATTCCACAGGCCATAACTTGCCTGTTTGAGCTCCGAATAACGAACCGAAAAGACCGGCATGATCGACAGCTTAAGCTTTACACGTGTATCCATTGATCCCATTTTTTGCCACGTGTCTGTACCTGCTCTGCCTATCGGGACCTGCGAAGCCTTCTAACTTCAGACTGACATATCTTTCACACCGAAGCCCCGTTTGAGGAGCCGTCTGGACGAGCTTCTAGAGCATCTTGAACACCACATTTTGGGACACATTTTCCGCATTTTGAACACCTTGATTTTTTGTCATCATTATCCCACTTTGGAGGCCCCCCTGGCCTAAAAAACCACTTTAAGGATACATTTCCGTTGCCACTCTTCTGCCCAGGGTCTTCATACCTGCTTTAGCCCTCTACCATGCACCTATCAACATACATGGCGCTGCACTGCACACTTCTCAGTATGCACCAACTTTGGTTGCACCAACGTGTGCATACCTCCCCTTCCCATTGGGGATTTGCAAGACCTTCCACATTTGGGTAGCTCTATCTTTCACTTCGTGGCTCTATTTTACGAGGCTTCTGGACAAGCTTCTAGAGCATCTCGAACACTACATTCTTGTGCCCTATACTTACACTTCGGACAATTGGACCTACCATCCCAAGTGACCCACTTTGGAACCTTCTCGATTCAAAACACGATTTATATGGGAGTCCCGCGCTTTTTTGGAAAGTCGAATTTGACTGGACCAGTGGGAGGTTTATTTTTGACAATTTGTTTTTGCAATTCTTGGAGCTTCATCTACCGACTTCTCTCTCATTACCTCTCACCTTGCCACCATTTGCCTTGAGATCTCGAGGACGAGGGTACTAGCACTACTCACTTTTGCCTTCAAAAATTAAGGGACCCAGAGGGCCAAGGGGGACCAAGTTGTTGCAAACTACCACATCATCACCTTGATCACCAAATTGCTACCGCCATCCGAGTTGTTGAACCATAACATCGTTTCCACCGGCCTCTATTGTGCACCACCAAAACCGCTTGGGCACCGCCTAGAATCGCTAGCTCATGCCACGTGCAACGCTCAAGACCAGACGTCATGGCCACGAAAGCTCCAAGGGGGAGCTCTCGTTCCTTTTGTGATGCATATGGACTCTCCATGCCTCACTATATAAACCAAGAAGTCTTGCTCGCTTCTATGGATGAGGGTTAATCCTCGATGTCACGTGGCAGCCTTGTAGTGCATTCGACCTCCAAGGTCCTTGAACTCCAACCCATAGATTTCAAAAATCAAAATTTTTCCAACCCCCTTCAACTTTTGTCAACCTCCTGCTCAAGAATCTGATTCACGGGGCTGTGAAGTGCCACCAAAAGACCCCATCTCTAGCTTCAACTTGGACAACCCGTTCTGCACTTGGACTTTGTCAAGCATGCACTTTGAGGCCACAAAAAACGGGAAAAGATTCAATTGCACCCAGTTCAACTCGGGACATCTTGACAACCGGGACCCCGATCAACAAGCCATCAAATCTCTAAACAATGTGTAGTATCTTCTTAAATGCACTCAAGGCCCAAGAAATCCCAGATGGAATGATTTCCAATGGGACCAAGTAAGCACAAACCTGGCCCCTGGAAAATCTTAAACTGGCCATAACTTTCCCTCTGGAGCTCCGATCAGTGAATTGAGAAGACCAACATGCTCCACAACTCAAGCTCTTTGACCCTGTCCACTTGCACAAGTTGTGACCACGTGTCCATACTTGCCCTGCCCTGCCCTGCTGTGGCTCTGTTTTGACGAGTCCTCGAGGCAAGCTTCTAGAGAATCTCAAACACAGCATTCTTGTGCACTATACTTACACTTTGGACGATTGGACCTACCATCCCAAGTGACCTTCTCGAATTAAAACATGGTTTATATGGGAGGCCCGCGCTTTTTTGGAAACTCAAATTTGATTGGACCAGTGGGAGGTTTATTTTTGACAATTTGTGTTTGCAATTCTTGGAGTTTCATCTACCGACTTCTCTCTCATTACCTCTCACACTCCCACCCTTTGCCTTGAGATATCGAGGACGAGGGTACTAGCGCTACTCACTTTTGCCTTCAGAACTTAAGGGACCCAGAGGGCCAAGGGGGACCAAGTTGTTGCAAACTACCACATCATCACCTTGATCACCAAATTTCTATCGCCATCGGAGTTGTTGAACCATAACATCGTTTCCATCAGCGTCTATTGTGCACAAACAAAACCGCTCAGGCAGCGCCTAGACTCACCAACTCATGCCACGTGCAACGCTCAAGACCAAACTCCATGACCACGAGAGCTCCAAGGGAGAGATCTCGTTCCTTTTGTGATTCCTATGGACCCTCCATGCCTCACTATATATACCAAGAGGTCTTGCTTGCTTCTATGGATGCGGGTTAATCCTTGATGCCACATGGCAGCCTTGCATTGCATTCAACCTCCAAGGTCCTTGAACCCCAACCATAGATTTCAAAACTCAAATTTTTTCCAACCCCTTCAACATTTTAGAATCTGCTGCTCAAGAATTTTATTCATGGGCCATGAAGTGCCACCAAAAGACCCCATCCCTGGCTTCAACTTGGACAACCCGTTTTACACTTGGACTTTGTCAAGCATGCCCTTTGAGGCCACAAAAAATGGGAAAAGATTCAACTGCACGCAGTTTCAACTCGGCACATCTTGACAACCGGGACCCCAATCAACAAGCCATGAAATCTCCAAACAATGTGTACTATCTTCTTAAATGCACTTGAGGCCCAAGAAATTCCAGATGGAACAATATCCAATGGGACCAAGTAGGCATATTTACAGAACTTTGAAAGCTGCCAACTAAACAAAAAACCAAGAGCACTCTGATAATAGAATCCATATGTACATGTATGTACAAAGCTTCATCTCCTCCGGATACTGCGTGCTTTTAGGTGGGTTGTCCCACCCTCTTGGTTACAATTTGATGCACATAAGGTACCACCCCTCTGTCAAAGTACAACTTGAGCCACACACCATTCACCATGTGCCTAAGAACCTTACCATTTGAGCTGACCAATTGATAGGTCCCATTTGGAAAGGCCTTCTGTACCTTGTACAGATTTTTGAAAGGTGAAGTCCAAGTAGCTCTTGTACTTCATCACCAGGTCACCTTCTTCAATCTCCTTATCAGGTAGATTCTTATTGACTCGTAGTCTGTTGATGCTTCTCTATCCATCTGCAAAACTTAAAGGCCAACAATCCTATTATGTGGAGTGGCATTGATGCACCACATACCCTTCAAAGTACTTAACTGTGCATGTATTGGCAGAACTGTCTCTTCACCATAGAACAACTCAAATGGAGTAAAGTTGGTCGCTACTTTGTAAGATGTTGTCAAGAAGTTTGCGGTCTTGCCAGGAAAGCACCGAGATTTTGGCTGTGAGAGTTTGTGAGAGAACTCCAAAAATTATATGAAGGAGTTATACCATAGATGCCATGAAGTCTAGGGTTTGGAAGTAAATGTAATTAAAGAAGCCTACTCTTTCTCTCTTGCACTCACACACACAAAGAAACAACACAAAAGAGAATATCAAAACAACACAAAATGAAAACATCAAGGCTATGGTCGTATCGTATCATGGGTAACATGAAAGGGTTAATAGATGAGCTAATGGCATTTAATATTTGCCAACTAAACAGGCTACGAATTGTTCTTTGGAATTGTAATTTTGTGCTTACCATAAAATATATGTTTTGTCTAGTGATTGGGATTAATTATGTGTACAAATCCTCTTGGTTCGTAGCAAGATAACTTCACTTATGTTAAAAGAAAGGTTATAGTCTATAAGGGGTAGTATGATGGGATTCGATAAAATGAGTATTTCATTGAGCCTTTCTGGGCCAAAGAGAAACATTATACATTGTTGAATTTACAACTCATCCATACGTTAATTGTAATAGATGGCACAGAGTGGAAGCGATAAAAATTCACATCATGTGGATTATTCATCTAGGATAACTCTAGTATGGAAAAAATGTAGGTATGAGAGATGTTGGGGGTTCCATCGTTGCATAGCTCCAATGACCAAAAAATTTATCAATCCAGAGGGATGAGCTACCCAGCTAGGGTATGGAAACACTCACACAATTAGTGAGCTAATCATGGCAACACGAATGGTTAACTCTATGAGGTGAGCTTCTCGGCTTATGGAGGCGCTAAGCCTCAATGAAGGACAATCTCCACATCCACTTCTCTTCACCTCTAATCAACCTAATCACACACACTAACGATTACAAGACGGACACAACTCTAATCTTATTGATAGCCGTTTTTCGGCTCTCATAAAATAATTTTAAGAAGCCACTTCACCCCACAAAAACACCCTAGTACAATGACTAGGCTCGCTTTTTCATTATAAATAGTGTGCGTGTGTTTAGGTTTTTATCATATTTTTTTATATCAAACCATTGAGCGCGTCATCGGGCTAGGAGACAAAAAAATAAATTTATAATATTACGGTCCTCTTTATATGTAAATATTTTCTATCAAATAAAGGACCTAAGTATAAAGGGTTTTTTTTCAAATTTTTTGTATTTATATAAATACATATTCCTAGGTGTGCGTTATCAGGCCTAAGTATGCTAGCTTCCATCTCGTGTCATTCCTTATACATATTTTACTATCATTCTATCCCTTAAGCTCTGCTCACATAAGCCTTGAAAAACCTTTATGTGACTTCATTGTAAAAATTCACCAATAACCTTATCTACTCCGTCATATTTTTTTTCCATCCCTCCCAGTTAAATATTCACAAGTACATAGATTTTATCTTTAAATAAATTCCATGAATTACTCAAAGTAGAGAATAACTGAGGGTCCCTTCCCTCATGATTTTCCTCCTTTATTTTATATATTTTTTGCCACCATGCATCCCATGTGTCCATTTTTCATGACTAGCTAGCCTATCTTCTTACCCCACAAGTATATATTATATTTGATACTTATCCTATACCATACATGTGTGCAAGCTCCTTGGCAATATTAGGTCATGGTTGATGTATGGGGGGCTCACTTGGAAGACTACAAAGGAAAAAGAATCAAATAGTGGCCCACTTCAAGCTTTATTAGGTGCTGCAGGGACAGATTTTTTCTCGAATTTTGGCACCTTCTTATGATCCGAATTTGAGGATACTTTCAAAAGACAAAACGTAGTTCGTGAGTTGAAGTATTTTCCATAATTTTTTCAAAATTTTTGAAGTCAAGGGCGATTTTACATGAAATTTATGGCCGACTTAAAAAATGCTACCTCATACACCCAAAAAATCTTTCTATTTCTCTCACCCTTCTACACACCTACTCACTCTTACACACTCCTCTCTCTCCTTCCCACTCCCAAACCTGCAACTCCCATGTCATAATTCACCCTCTTCACCATTGCCACTTCTCTCACACCTCCATAGCCTTCATCCTCCATTTCTACACCCCTAGGTGCTCCCCTTTCTCTCTACATATATGTCCATATTACCATACCCTCTTTAGCTTTGTAAAGAACTTCAAAAAATCAGCAAAAATACAAGGTTAACCTCTGAAAATGAATGCTTTTATCATGAATTTTCCAAGGTTTGAGGATAACATAGCTTCATCGACACGTGCTACTTCGCCATGCCGACCGCTTCTTCTACTGGTGCTGTAAAGAGGTGAATGTCAACTTCTCCAAAGATTCAACCTTTCTTTACAAGCTTATCCATTCTCTAACTTTTCTCATCATATATCTCACCATTTGGTGAATGATTTTGTAAATATTTTTTAGTGATAACTACTAACTACTAACCACTAACCTTATTGTAAAATTCACCCTCTACTAAAGTAGGCACTCCCAAATTATTCACTCAATCCTCTCTCCTTTAATCCTCAATAGTTCTCTTCCCTTGAGCCCACATCCATGTGACTCAAAGAATAAGAGAAACCCACCCTTATTTAAAAATAAAATAAAATATGCATAATCTTTGATTTCTTCAAGTAAACCTGATTAGTTCTAATCCTAATCGGGGCTTGTAAAACCTATAAATAGAGCCCTTCTCTCCCTTGTAAATTATCACATGATCACACTACACCACACCATTCTCAACACATAACACACCACTCTTCAAGCCTAGTTGTGTAGAGTGTGTGCATTGTGAGTGCTCTATTCCATCACTACACATAGGTGCATGGAGAAGCTTGAAGTTAGTATGCCATCTAGAGGAGTGGAGTGATACCATACTCTGCATCACACTTGTAGCCTACTCTTGTCCATAAATAAGATTCATAGTTTTGGGTGCAATTGTATGCTGCAACTACGACTCTTCTCTCCAAATTGACTTGATAAGTTGGCTCATCAGGTGGTTGAAGGTATATTGTCCTTGAAGTCTGTTGTGCTATTTCATGCTTGATGGTTTGAGGGCTTGTTGAATTGTTTGCCTAAAAAATCAATTGTAAGAGGGTGCTTGGTGAGAGGGCTCCCGTGACCCTAAGACAATTTGTGTATTGGCAACAAGGTCAAGTTTTGTGTTGTCTCTCTATTTCTCATCAAGCTTTGTGTGCATCTAGCCTTTAAAGCTAAGACTGAGTTGCTCAAGTTGATTTGTGATCTTACCTCTCTCTAGCGTGGTGAATGTTTGTGTTTGGTGTGTGTGGCTATCTTGCATTCCCCTACCTTTGTGTGTTTGATTACAAGGAGATATTGGGTGCGTCCTAGTTCGCATCTACAACTAGGTGGTGCCGCTTTTCTTGTATTGGTTTCTGGCTGTGGGTTGTTGTTATCTTGGATTGTGCTTGCCCCAGCCCCAATTGAACAGCACGGGAGCCTTGAGAGGTGTTTAGAGGTCTCCTCTCTTGTTGACCGCCCCGGACCGCTTCACTATCATGCAACACTCTAATTGTAAGCACACACACATAGATCTATCAAGCACCGCACTCCAGTCATACCTACATGCACACACAAGAAAAAGATGGCAATCACACAAGATTAGAGAGGGATTAACCACTAATTAGTTAAGATCTAGCTAATCTAAGCATCATAGGCAATCATAAAAAGTATGAGAGAGGCATAGTGAAAAAGAATAAATCTTGGATTAGTGTTAATTGAGTCACATGAGCAAGGAGAAGCTCAAGGACTCCATAGCCAAACACCTCAAGAGCTCTCACCAAAGAGTGCTCTCTACAAATGAGCTTGAGAACCTTAATTTATTTTACACACTTCCTTATATACCTAGGGTAAAAATATGCAATGTCCGGGCGCACAATGTCTTTAGGGCTCCACCACTTATTGAATCCGCAACCTAAGCACACTAACTAACCTGTTATTTACATCTTAGAACTCCCATTGAGCCCGTAACACCTTACAAATATTACAATGGCTTGAAATAAATCGGAAATTCACAATACACGACCATTTTGGGAAAATGTGTAAAATGTGTAACTCCAATCTTTATTGCTTCTTTGTATTCATCCTTGATGTGCATCCGTACGCCTTCAGTCTTTAGCAGCTCCTGTTGACTGAGGTTGACTCAATTAACATTCCCCGTTTCCGATTTTAGTGCTCGTCCTCGGGCATTGTTGAAAAGTGTCCGTGGAGGCTATGAAAGGTTTTTGATTGGTTGTTGATGGCTGAGTTTCTTCATTTTCCATTGGATTTGTTGATTGAGACCAAAGGAAAAAAACCTAGTGGACAAAAAGTACCTTTGGGATACATGCATTATTGGAGTACTTATTAGCATGGGAAATATTAATAAAGTACTCGAGGGATTATTTTCTGATAGATATGGAATCAAAAAGGCAACAAATATGAGAGGGTAGCATGATGAAACATTGGTTTTCATGTTGTAGTCCACTCAAGGTGCATAGGTGGAAGCAAAAAAAGATTGTCTAATGCATATGTCCAATGGTGGGACATCCTATAGATGCATCGATAGAAATGCATGGAAAACAATATGTTGTGCCAGAAGGATTTTGAGGGGTTCTTCAGAAAGATGGTGTAGCTATAAAAGAATATGACATGGATTTGCAAGCTGGAACCCTTTAAGAATGGTTTTTGTTTGACGAGGATATGTGCTCTCATCTTACTGTGCACTGTGCATGAGTGTTGGACTCTACGACACTCCACCAATTGTAAGTTAGTAGACTTCGACTCTTATGCTCATCTCATCCAGCATGAACAACACAAATTAGATATTGCGAATAATGCTTTTCTCATTTTATGGCTCAGTAGATCGACTCTGACTATGCCAAGAGTGTTTTTTGCACCCTAGTGACTTGACTATTTACATTCTTGTGCTTACTACAAACATTTCTTCAGGTAAAAGTAAGCTTGAATCCTCAAAAAGAGGATTAGTGAAGGACCAAGTTGGCATTGAGGTTTCTTTTGCCATACCTATTTCATCATCTTTGAATCTGTATTCTCGTTGGTTGGGTGGTTCTTCTTTGACTGTGAAGACTCCATTATTTGTTTGATTCTCTAATTGGGCCTATTGATAGGACTCTTTGATGTTGTTGTAGGCCTTTGTTCACTGTTAGCATTTGTCTTTTGACTAGGAGCATTGGAAGACTTAGGAATCCAAATCTGTTGATGACCTTTGTATCTCCTTTGTTGACTTTGCTTTGCTCTAGGTTTTTTTTAGTTCTTGAGATCTTCATGCAGGTCTGGTGTAGTTGCAGTTGGCTTGTGGTTGACTGGCAGCCAAATCTTTGTATAACCTGTGTAGAATCCTTGTCTAAGAGGAAGATCCTTTGAGATCTGTCTCTATTCTGTATCCTCTTGAGAGTTGTGGTAGACTCTAGCATCTTTTGATGTTTTTTTGTTGTATACCTGCTTCTTAGGTATCCTAGGATATTGTCGAGGTTGATCCCTTGTGGGCCTTCTTTCTTGGGAGGGACTTCACGTTACTTCGTATGCTCTAACCTGCGGTTTTGGTACCCATATCTGTCTGTTACCTCTATAGTACTCTTGTTCCTTTAAGCTCCATTATGATGCTATTCTTCCCATGTGTTTGTTTTTTTGTGTTGATTTCTGTTTTTTAATCCAAATCGGATCATTGACTTTCACTAAACTGCTCGCAACAAACACTTTCTTGACTTTCCTTTGCTTTCTCGAGTACTTTGGCTACAACATCTTTGCTTTTTTGGGTGTCTCCTTAGAGGTCTTAGTTGGGTCAGCAATTGACGTGAAGTTTTGAAAGCCTGACTTTCTTGAAGAAGTTGATCCATGAGGGTTCTTTGATGTAGAGGCATATGCTGTCACAACTTCTTTGATAATCGGTGGAAGTTCCACTTTAGATTTACCTTTGTCTGCAAGATTTATCTTTGATTCTTGTGAATTCTGCAACTCTGAATCTAGCATTAACGGTATCTGCAATTCTTTCTTGCTACCTCTTGGAGAAGAGAGTCTTAGCATTGTGACTTCTTTCTAGATCTTTTGTTGATCTAACCACTGATGTCCAAGGATGACATCTGCAAGCATTTCCTTTGAAGGATTCACTTGAAACTTCACGTGCTCTTCATGATTTTGGATGCTAAGGGTAGCAACCATTTCTTTTTGACCTGTATGCAAACCTAGCATTGTTTTGCTATCATGTTTTCATGGAGTAATCTCTAGAATTCTCTGAATGTGGTCTGTAACCATATTTCACTTTTCTTCTTTATCCAAAGAGCATTACATCTGACACTTGCTCATTTTGTACTGTTGAGGACTATAGCTATTCTCATTGTTGGATGTATTGAAGATTTATGTCCTGCTTTTCCCATGGTCTCATCTTGATCTAATTTCTATTGATCTGCACTTGCTATTTCTTGATTTTATTTAAGCTCTTCCGAAGTTTTGTTCGATGGAGATGAATCATCTTCAATAAGATTTTCTTTGATATAAGTCTCCATTTTAATTGTGCTTGAGGACTTTGTGTTGTCGTCCGCGGGTGACCAGTCTTGGTCTTCATTCTTTGTTGTCTGTGATGACTGCATCCTGCTTGAATTCTGTACCTCTTACATCTTCGCGGCCATTGGCATTCTCATTATGATGTCGTTTGGCATATCTTTTGTTGTGATCACATCAAATTGAGCTATTATAATCTATGAACTTATTTCAATGGTGGTGGAGATGATTCCCCAACATTTTGCTTGTTTGTCTCCAGATATACTCACAGAGTCAGGAGCATCTTCTAGTTGTGGTTGGCCACATCTTTTCCAAGTGCAAAAGGACATCAGGTTCTTGTCTAACTAAAAATCTAGCTTTACTTCACTTGACAACTTTTCTTTGTGCTCACCAATAATGTTGCACTTGATCGTCTCAGGATTTGTGTCCGAATTGACTTCTTTTTCTAAGGAAACATCCTTTGATTGAACTTTATCTTCATTTTCATTACTTTGATCACCTACTTCAATTGATGTTGACTCCATTAATTGTAATATTGCACCTTTTTGAAGTTGTTGAGAATTGTTTACCTGCATCTGAGTAACCTTTGATCTAATGGATCCATTGTACTTTCTGGAAAAATCTATCTCTACGAAGGAGAATTTGGTGGTGACCTTTGTGTAGCCTTCTGAACTTTAGCTTTCATTGATTCTGACTTTTTTATCACCCATTCTAGCATCTTGAGGCTTTGCATCATCTTTAGATAGTCATTGACTTCAGTTGTACCATTCATATGGGTTTTGTACAAGGTCATGATCTTGCTAATATTCGTTACCATGTGCATCTTGATATACATATGTGAGATTAATCACATGTAACTGTTTGAACACTATTGGATTTGTCGGTTTTTGACTTTGATTTGGGGAGATCAGCTGAAACTTTTATCCCTGATGATCTTCATATAAGCATTTGTCTGCAGATTCTGATGGGATTTGGGTCACTTGGAAACTTCCAACAACCATATGATCTTTCAATGGTTTCTGCTTTGAAGGAATTTGTTGGTTAAAGGCTCTAGGGCTCCTAACTGGTGTAGCATTTCCTAGTATATAAGCTGAGGTTGATGGATTTGCAGCTCCCCCCTTCCTAGAGTGATCACTATAGCCTGCTTCATTGTAAGAGTTGAAAATTGTTTCACGCTGGTTTAGTCTCACCTTTTGGGATTGTGAAGGCACACTTTGGGTCAAGGATTTCAAAATGACGTGATCACACTATAATTTCAGGTTAATAACAATTGAAAAGCAAAATAACAACTATTATGTTAATTGACATTCATCTTTTTTGACCTCCAGGGAGACCTGGAGACAGGCTCGTAGCCCGTCGGGCCTGCTGGGTAAAGCTACTTTCCCGCCGGGCCCGTCGTGGCTATATAAAGGCAACGTCGGTGCTTGTCTTTTTCACAAAAGAGGTACATTGAAAAGTCTTCACCAAACTTTCTGGCAACTTTCCACATTCTCAAAGCAGTGTAACAGTAATTTTTTAAACCCTTCCTTATTTTATTGATGTTTTTTTGAGTTTTTTGTGTTAAAACTTAAAGGTATAAAATTTATTTTATCAAATCATCATACGTGGATGCACTGGCACATGGTTGCAATTGCGGCTAGGTATGTCATTGCAAAATCGTACGATGATTATGTTTTATATTGCTCCCAGTCATTCATGCTTCGGCACATGGTTGCAATTGCGACTAGATGTGTTGCTGCTAGAATGACAAGAGCATTTGTTTGAAAGAAGTAACCGTGCGTGAATGCACTGGCACATGGTTGCAATTGCGGCTAGGTGTGTCATTTCAAAAGAGTAGGGTGATTATGTTTTATGTTGCTCACAGTCATTCATGCTTCGGCACATGGTTGCAATTGCGACTAGGTGTGTTGCTGTTAGAATCATAGGAGCATCTGTTTGAAATAAGTCACCGTGCGTGGATGCACTGGCACATGGTTGCAATTGCGGCTAGGTGTGTCATTGCAAAAACGGAAGATGACTATGTTTTATGTTGCTTCCCATCATTCATGCTTCGGCACATGGTTGCAATTGCGACTAGGTGTGTTGCTGCTAGATTGACGGTAGCATCTAATGCATGAATGTGTGCTCAAATAATTTCATAATGCTACATATGCTTGAATCTTGAAAGAAGACATCATGCCTGGATGCACTGGCACATGGTTGCAATTGCGACTAGGTGTGTCATTGCAAAAGCGTAGGATGACTATGTTTTATGTTGCTTCCAGTCATTCATGCGTCGACACATGGTTGCAATTGCGACTAGGTGTGTTGTTGCTAGAATGACAGTAGCATATGTTTGAAAGAAGTCACCGTGCGTGGATGCACTGGCACATGGTTGCAATTGCGGCTAGGTGTGTCATTGCAAAAATGCAAGATGACTATGTTTTATGTTGCTTCCCGTCATTAATGCTTTGGCACATGGTTGTAATTGCGACTAGGTGTGTTGCTGCTAGATTGACAGTAGCATCTGTTTGAAAGAAGTCACCGTGCGTGGATGCACTGGCACATGGTTGCAATTGCGGCTAGGTGTGTCATTGCAAAAGCGTAGGGTGACTATGTTTTATGTTGCTCTCAGTCATTCATGCTTCGACACATGGTTGCAATTGAGACTAGGTGTGTTGCTGCTAGAATGACAGGAGCATCTGTTTGAAAGACGTCACCGTGCGTGGATGCAGTGGCACATGGTTGCAATTGCGGCTAGGTGTATCATTGCAAAAGCGTAGGGTGACTATGTTTTATGTTTCCCAGTCATTCATGCTTCGGCACATGGTTGCAATTGCAACTAGGTGTGTTGCTGCTAGAATGACAGGAGCATCTGATTGTAAGTTGTTGTACGATGAGGCATTGGCACATGGTTGCAATTGCGATTAGGTGTGTCACTGCAAAAGCGTACGAGATCTATGGTCTATACTACATTTTTTCTTTCACGTAGAAAAGATCCAAATGCAGTGGCACATAGTTATATTTCACAATGTGTTGTTTGCAATAATACCATTGGAGGCAAAATGGATCCTTCTGCTACTTCAATGATAGAGTTCAAAAAGAAAATTAGACAATTGTTGATTACAATCATCAGTGCACAAGATCCCGACGATATAGCGCAGATCGTTGCAGATGAGTCTAGATTGCAATCATTATACAATGAGATTGTCCGCAAAATGTTGTTGTTATATCCAGACAAAACAACCGAATCAATAATCTCATTACTGAGCAGTTGGGTGGGCAATTTGCCCAAGGTGGCCTCTGATTTGAAAGAGGAATGCCCTCAAGAAGTAGACAAGGGTAAGCTAGAGACTTGGAACACGAGATGGAGAGCTGAAAAGGAGAGGTCAATGCGAGAATCCCACATAGACACACAGTTTGGCCTAAGCAAGAAAATGCGAATGGCTATCACCAGAGTTATGGGGAGCAGCCAAGTTGGAGAACCGTTTATTGAGAAGGTTGCCATTGAGGGAACATCGGGTTCTACTGCTTTTGCCTGTCACCTGGAGAGCAGTATATACAATTCTGAATGTAGTATGACTCTGGGCATTCCAAATAAGTCCATTAAGAAGATCAAGAAACTTGGGTCAGGGGCTTATGGCACAGGGTGGCAAGTTCAAATCAAAGGGATCAGTTTCCTTCATGCCCCTTTCACATGGATCTTTCACGACGCTTGTAGCGCATCAAGAGGGGAAAGAAAAGATCCTTGAAGACTTTAAATGGGAGCAACCCTCTGAAGACAAGAAAACAGGTATCAAGAGCCTGTGCAATCATGCTCCCTCATTGATCCATGCCTTGGTGAAGGCATTGGGATTCACACATGACGAGGGAGTGATACACAATGATCTCCATCCATGGAACATCATGTTGGACTTTACCAAGGATCTCACTCCCCGTATTGGAATAATTGATTGGGGATTGGCTCTGCATGTTGGCTTAGAGACACAAAAGACCAACAATACCGATGAAAACTGGCAAAAGCTTCATCCTTGGTGAGCTCCTCAGTTACTAGGTGGCAAGAATTTATGCTGATGGACCAAGGCCACATATGTGTACGCCATAGGATGGGTGATATGGCAATTTTGTAAGTTTTGTGGAGAGTTCTCTGACTACTACAACACAGATTGGTTCAAACATAAGGTTTCAGTGGAGGTACAAGCCATATCTAGGATTGTTATGGAAGGTTGGGTGAGGAAGAAATCCACAGACAGAAAGACCTTGGCACTTTTGGGCGAAGAATTAGAAAGATTTGAAGCCCAGCTAGAACGATGCTTACGCCCTCCCTCTGAAATGAGTGTAGCATGTTTTTGATGGATATATGATGTACTTTAAGAAGCAGGGTTTTCTGAGACTTTTGACTTATAAAAGCACTTTTAAAAATTGGGTTTTATGCGCCATGGATGATGTATGAGTAATAAAAACACTTTGTTATATCTCAATAGACAACAAATTTTCTATGAGTTTTGTTTTTTCTCTTAAGTTTCAAGCAATAAGCCACGTGGAGTCACTGATTGTCATTCATTGATTTTAAAAATGGTGGTTACTCTTATATCAATTGATTGTCGTAAGATGGTGGTTATTCTAATATCAATTGATTGTCGTAAAATGGTGGTTAAAATTATAGCAATTGATTGTCGTAAAATGGTGGTTACTCTTATAGCAATTGATTATCATTAAGTTTGTATGCCGTAACTGAAGTATAGTGTTTAATCAGAATATGGATAATGATAATCAAAGGGCTAAGCACGCTTTTGAGTGTCTCAGATCCATGTGTCAAAGCGGTGGAGTGAACAACACAGCTCGAATTGCAGCTCGTCGTTGCTCCCAGTGGGCCAACCCATTGGGTACACAATGGAAAGAGGTGAACACTAGGATTGACCGAGAAATGGTCAAATCCATATGGCCAGACGTTGCAGATGAAAACATCAAGAAAGGCCCACTCAAGCTATCACAATGTATTAATGCAGACATACGAGACAATGGAGAGAACATATATCTCGATGTTATGGGTCATCCTATGCATCATATGGATTGTCCATTGTGGTTTGCCAAGATGTTATACATGCATTATGTCTTGGGTGAAGCAGTGGACTTTAGCTCAAGGACACCTCACATGAAGGTGAGAGGCGGAAGTGAAAAAATAGACCCGGTGGCCTCTACACCAAGACTATGCACAATGGCCTCATCATGGGGAATACGCAATAGGGGCACCACCTAGCAAGATATGCGGCTAGGATGCATACATATACACAATGAAACATGCCATGGAAAACAATTTCAAGATCCACGCCCAAATGTGGAATGGGGTGGTCAGAGAATAAGGTGAGAGGAGTGGTGAGTGAGTGAGAATGGGCTCGCTACTCGTGCATGTAGTAAGGAAGATAACGAGGTCAGGGATACATGCAAGTATGCTCACTTCTCATACAAGAGGTGGCGAATCCGCACACCTCAAGATGGAAGTAGCAAGATGATAGGAATATGAGAGGGAGAGAGAGTGTGTGTGTATGGTGGCGAATCCACACACCTTAACATAAGCAAAAAAAAAAAGGCAAGGAACAAGCATAGACCATACTCACAATGAGATGTATCCAAAGCGACACAAAGTATGGCACCAAGATGGAGTGTGTTGATTGCTTGCAAAAGATGAATACAATAGGTAGCGTATGGCAGGAAAATGAGAAGGGAACAAGATCGTAGGAGGCATAATGGAGAGATGGGAGTTGATAACGAGGAATATCATGAGTGTGTCCACCCTTCTTCTTCTTGAAATTGTGTCTTCAACCCTTAATTACAAGTGGTGTGGAGGTGTGGTGCTTATCTTTTGTGCATGGTGATGGTGATGATGATGGTGTTGTGATTATGTGATTAGGGTTCATGCTACAAGCATGTAGCACAAGAGTGTGTATGGATAGGTGTGTGTGTGTGTGTGTGTGTGTGTTTTAAGTGAGCTCTCATGGCCTCCTTATATAGGGAAGGAGGGGAGGATTTAGCAATATTTCTATTTGAGGTGAGTGTCCCACTTTGGTGACTAGGAAAATGGGGTGCATGTGACTGTGGCTCCCATCTTGTCTTCTCATTATTTAAAATACCGGAGTCAATAGAGAGAGAAGATGAGAGAATGTGGGTAGGATGTAGAGGATAGGAGATATTTACAATAGTCTAGCTTTGGCTAGACATAAGCTTATTAGGGAGAGAAGAGAGAGGTAAGACATTTACAAGAGAGATTGTCAAAGGTGGATAGTTGTTGATGAGGATGGATCCTCCAAAAATGGTGATAGAATCACTCTAGACTTGCCAAGACCTCATTAAAAGAGCCTTGTCTCTTGTAATCATGCTTGAAGACTTGTTGAACCATAGCCATTCTAGAGGGAAGAAAATTGGGGATGGCCTGTGTCACCATTACACGAGAAAACTGGGGTCCACTACAAAAATCATATCTCCGTGTTCATAACTCCAAAAATTCTGAAAAAAATTGAGCTAAAAGTTGAGATCACGAGCTACATCTTTCATGTTGAACGCTCCTTCAGATTCGGGGTTCTTCTTTACTTAAAAAATTCAGCCAAATAATGTATTATTTGTGACTGCAAAAGTCTTTTGGTGGTCCCCTTTGAGTGGACTTCTCTCTTGCCTTCAAGTGTAAGCTCCTTCATGTGTATGAAAACATGACCTAGAGTTTTGAAAAGAGTGGCAATCATCTAGATGGAGGTATTATTGAAATTTGAAAGTGGGGTTGAGGTTTGAAAATGAAAACTAGTGAATAAAATATTTGGTAGGGTGGAATAATATATATACATGAAAAATATATTAGAAAATACTAAACTATATAATGTAATTTAGAATATATATATTTAATATTTAAGGTCAAAAGAGATATCAACAAAGAAAGCTTACTTATTTATGCTACATCGTGATTGATTAGCATAAGTCTTATTTATTTAATAAAGGCTAAAACTTTTTGTGAAAAAGGGAAGAAAAATCAAAAGTAACTTATATAATAGGAAATATTTTGGTAAAAGGGAAAAGATATATGGGGGGTTTCCATGCATGGAAAAGCTTGCCTCAACGGTTGAGGACATTCGCAGTACTGCAATTATCGTCACACGGCAAGAGATGTCATTGGCACTAGAAGGTGCATCAATGGAAGTGCACCAAGTTAAGGAGGAGCTTCAAACTCAACTCAACCAAGCATCGCAAGCTACACAAGGCTCTCATGCAGAAGAAACCCTAAATAGAGACTTGCAAAGGTAGGGGAAGGTGCTATCTCGCCACATAAAAGAGTTAGAGGTGACTATAAAAAAACAAAATGCTACCACATTTATTGAGCACCCAACATCTATTGAGACCCCTCCAGCTTCTGGTGAGCATGGTGGTCCTTGCCCCATATGTAGATCATTCTTTCATGAGTGGTGTGGTCACTTCAGCTTGCCATGCGGACATATGTATCATATATCATGCTTGATGCAAAGCATGATGAATAACTTTCATTGTGCTATATGTGAGTATGAGATACCCAAAAAGCTATATGCAATGTTCAAAATGTCTGAAGACTATAATAAGCTTAAAGGTCAGCGTGAACAGGAGAATGAAGATATTCTCACAAATATTTCACTATCACTTGGATAGTTTTTGTAACATTTGAAAACATTTACTCGTTGTCTTGCGAGAATTTATTAGTGAATTGTGAATTGTCTTCACTTCAACTTCAATTATGATATGTGATAATGCAACGATTTGTTAGGGCTTTGTATATTATGAAGCTTTAATAGTGATTTGTGGCCTTGTAAAGGTTTTTAAGGGCTTCGTTTATTATTAAGCAAATGTCTAAACCTTAAACTAAATATAAAAAAAATCTTATAAGATAAACAGTTTTTGAACTTAACCAGAAGTCACTCAATGGATTTGATAATCTATTAATTAAACCACCGTCGCTTGCTACGACGGGTCAAAGTTGGTTCAATTTCCAAATCTCTTCAATCTCTTCTAAAGTACATGTAGTTTCTACTTCATGAGATTCCCCTTGCAGCTCATTGTCTTCGTCCACCTCATCATTGGTTACATCATAAGTCCATCGCGGCATCTCCTCTCTATAGCTCTCAGCTTGCACTCTCGCCAATAGCCGATGGTTGCAGTAGATATACACCAATTTTTCAGCTCTTGAATTTAGAAGGCGGTTTCTGAAGGTGGAATGTACATATTTATATGTACTCCAGTTTCTCTCAGAACTTGAATTGGATGCACATTGGGCTAGGATTCTAATAGCTAGGAGTTTAAGGGTGAGTGCACTACCACCATTCATCATCCACCACTTCCACGCTGGTTGCTCCGTGGCAAGTTTCTGCACAAATTCTATACCAAAATTACCCTCTTTGAGTTTAAACTTCGTAAGATCAGTAACTGTTGATGCATGCTCATCAGGATCATCATAAAACCTGCCTATCACATCATAAAAGTCTTCCAACACCTCCTCATCAAGTTTGTCTATTTCCATTGCCTAATACTCTGGATCCAATAATAAAGCTACGCTGTGTAGTGGACTATGTGCTCCAACCCATCGACCATGCACATACTTTCTCAAAATTTCTCTCCTCTTTTGAGTGAATGGCGTCTTCCAAGGCTTCACAATTGGCTCCTGGGGCTCCTCTGGATTTGCAAGGCTTTCTTGAACAGTCCACCAAGCCATCCACACCTTACATATGTTAGGCAAGGCAGAATCCAGTTGGCGTAATGCGAGCATAATTGGCATCATGACATTGTGCACATCCACCACATCATCCCAGAAGTGGCGATCAGCTAGTAGATCTCTGATCACCCCTATTTTTCTTTTTATCTTCTCCCTTTGACCAGCCTCCCATTATGAAAAAGTGGCACAAACAAATGTCTCCATCACAACATTATTATTTTTTATTAGTGATTCTACCGTATAGTAGTTGGTGCAAAATCTAGTTTCGCACGGCAGTTTTAACATAGTAGACATCCTCTAACGGTACATGTCAAGAACCCTCTGACGCTTCAAAACAAACTTGACTATTAAGCGAGCATTGTCTACTATCCATTTGAACCACTCTGTGTCCTCCCTCTTGTACCAATCTTGCAATACCAAGTTCAAGCTGTGTGTACTGCAACCATCACTATATAGGTGAGAGAAGCGACTTTCAAGTATCCTACCTGAAGCCCTCTACCTGCAGCCCTGCAATTTTTGGCATTGTCCATGATTACTTGGACAACATTTTCTTTTCCAAGTTCCTCTACTGCATCGCCAATGATGTCAGCTATAAAACTGCCAGACTCTATTTGACCAGAGCTATCCACAGCTTTGATAAAACATTCACCACGAGGACATACAAGCATGATGTTGATCAATGGCCGCCTTTGAACGTTGGACCAACCATCACTAACTATGGTGTATCCAGATTGTTCTTTTGCATTTAATATTACCCTTTCAATATCCTGTTGTGTGCTTGTGTAACATTTATCCAATAGTTGGTTTCTCATATGGTGATATGTTGGAGGGGTAAATCCAGCACCAAACTCCCCAATGCGTTTCCAAGATGACTTCCATGCATCACGGGTGACAATGGCCAATGATCCCCCAATAAAATAGACGGCTTTAGCTAGTGCAAGTTGTGCTTCTTCTAAGGCAAGAGTTTTGAAGCTCGTCTGTAAGCTAACTTGTCTACTTTTTGACGATCCTACGTCAAAGTCAGGAGATCCATGGTTTGGAGGTGTAGTTCCATCGATATGAGAAGTTGGTTCCCTGCTTTGGGTGCTTCCATTGGTGGGCGTTACACCCAATGATCCCTCATACTGGTTTGATCTTATCGATACCGGGGTGTGATGGTCGAAAGTAGAGAGTTATGATCTTTTGATCATGGAAATTAGCTTACCAATTAAAGCTTTTAAGCGCATATCTGCTTCTTCTGCACCTAAACCCTTACACTTTCCTCCTTGGATTCTGGTATTGCCACCTAGAAAATGATCCCTTATTCTTGGTGCTCCTCCAGATTTCTCTTCGCCACAAAAGTTACATTTCCAATATTGATACTTATTTAAATTTGTGGCAAAATTCCACTCGGGTCCTGGACTTTTTCCACCTGCCTTTCACTTGCCTTGCGAAGTGGTGCCCTGCGAAGCAGGACCTCGCATTGAGGTAGGAGGTCTCCTCAAGGAAGCCAGGCTTGAGACACCAACATCACCGCTCACATTCCCGGTGGAAGACATACTTATTGGATGCCTGCAATACCAATAAACATAGCTCAGTATGCTATCTCTTATTTCAAGTATTATTCAAACCAAACATCAGTGTTATAATCAATATGACACACAAGCATAGTAGTGAAGCCTCAAGGGAATAAACCTCAATCTACTCAAACATTAGCAAGAAAATACAACGGTGAATCAAATATGCGATCAGTCCATCCCAAAAGTAGAGATGTCGACCCAAAGATTCACCTTCCTACCCTTTCATGAATCAGTCCAGTCCAAAAAAGAACTAATGACCCATGATTGGAGCTCTAATCGAAATAGCAAGCAAATACAGCGGTGAATCAAACATGGGACCAGTCCATCCCAAAAGTAGAGATATCGACCCAAATATTCACCTTTCTACCTCCTTTCATGAATCAGTCCAGTCCAAAAAAGAACTAATGACCCATGATTGGAGCTCTAATTGGAATAGCAAGCAAATGCAGCGGTGAATCAAACATGTGATCAGTCCATCCCAAAAGTAGAGATATTGACCTAAAGATTCACCTTTCTACCTCCTTTCATGAATCAGTCCAATCCAAAAAAGAACTAATAACCCATGATTGGATCTCTAATCGGAATAGCAAGCAAATACAACGGTGAATCAAACATGTGATCAGTCCATCCCAAAAGTAGAGATATCGACCCAAAGATTCACCTTTCTATCTCTTTTCGAGAATCAGTTCAGTCCAAAAAAGAACTAATGACCCATGATAGAAGCTCTAATCAATATAGCAATCAATTTAGCAAATATAACGGTGAACCAAACATGAGATTAGTCCATCCCAAATGTAGAGATACCGACCCAAAGATTCACCTTTCTACCTCCTTTCAAGAATCAGTTCAGTCCAAAAAAGAACTAATGATCCATGATCAGAGTTACATTAAGTTTTAATTTTTTTTAAAGACTATTCATTTTTTTACCTTTAGTTTTTCTTCTAAATTTTAAAGGATGACCAAATTTAGAGGAAGCGGTGATGTGATGTGATGTGATGTCTACTACAGGGTTATATAGAGCCGCAAAATATGGAGGGGGTACATGACGGGGCCGGCGGGATTCTTGATTTGCCCGCCGGGCCCGCCGGGTTTCTTTATAAGCCCGCCGGGCCTGCCGGGATTGTTAGTTGCCCTACCGGTTCTATGCTTTCTACCGGTTTTCGTAAGTCATGACATTAGATATGTTATTAACATGAAAAAAATAGTGATAATAACAACAATAATTAACATTTAACAAAATACGTCATCGCGTAATTAAAATCCCTGCTTTGGGTAGTACTGTTGACATTTGGCATCTGTAAACCTTCTGCATAGTTTCCTATGTATCTTCTTGAAACATGACAAATTATTCCCCAAGTCAAGCTGTAGATAGAATTATCTTTGCCCTGATATTGTCTATCCCATAAGTCTCCTATGATATGAGCTTATGTGGTTTCACGACCCAATGCATCATAGATGCTAGACTCTCATCAATATCTACGACGGTTTTGATCAAAGTATATCCTCGTTTGGTCACAACATTGAAGCTTGATTTTTGATGGAGGAGAGGTTGGCTCTAAACAGATTTTTGGTCTCACTCGGGTAATATCCTTTAGCTCTAGAGAGGATGGGCTATAATAGATTCTTTCCTCTGAAATGAACCATCCTTTCTGATCTATCACTGGACGCACTTTTATGAGCTGGTATGTGGGCCATTCAAACACTGGTTTATCCTTTTTGTACAGTTTCCCTTTTTGGCCTACATAGTGTGCATATGAATTATGTGTACCATACAAAGCTAACATCATTCTGTTTGACATGTCCCTTAAACTTATGAATGATTGTACACTTGTGACAGTGGATGCAAAATCATTTGCAAACCTAACAGTCTTTTCAACATTCGGTGATATTTGGACATCTTGACTAAATTCATGCAGGAATTTGTTGTTCAAAGAATCAATTTTAAGCTTTTCAGGTGCCTGTGCATCTTTATGCTGATTTTGAACTTACAGTGCTTTTACTCGTGCTTCTAACCGTAATAAAAAATCATTTGATTGCATTAAAAGTGAGGGGTTTGATGCACTTACATCGAGATTCGCATTTCCAATTTTCTTTGTACCTTGCTTGGAATATTTCAAGTGGCTTTTTCATGTAAAGCTCTACCTGAGAAGTTTCTGCTTCTATGCTCGCCAAGTTGTCGGCATCTTCTTTCAGAACACTAGGCATCAAGCTGTAGACTGCTCCATCTTGACCTTTGTACCATCTTTAACTTGGTTCTCTAATTATATTGGCTTCTATTGGTTGATATCTTGGATCTTGCAATTCTGGCTCTCGGCTATAGATCTTACCACTGTAATCCATATACAATGACCCTGATTGCATATGCACTAATTGGATGCTTTGCTGGCTAGTGCCGATTTTTGGATAGACACTTGGGTTGACTTTCTGAACTTCTATCTGCACTTCATCTTTTTGGTTGCAATACTTGGCTCCACTGAAGTCTGTGAACATATGGGAGTTTTTGAATTTGGCTTTACTCTGATTAATAGGATCTTGGCTCCTGTGCTTCTTTTACTGCTTATCAAGTATCTATGGCCTTTTGAATCTGCATGTAAGACTTTATCTCCATTGTAGCGATATAGTTGTAAATCTCCTCTGTTGCACTTGTACTTGTGTTGCCACTGCTATTGGCTTGCTCTGCTTTACTTGAATTCTCGGCTCGATTTGAGTCCATGTTCACTAGTTCTGTAAAAACAATCTCCTAGCAGATTTTGGTGTTGATTAACAAAATTTTTGCTGCTCGTACTAGCCTAATCTGCAATCGCATGTGAGTTGTGTCCCTATTTCTCCGATTAGAAGCTAATTTTCAATGCAATTGCTTGCACTAGCCAATTTATAGCGTGCACATTCACTGCCAGCTTCTTGAATTGTCGATGCACTTTCCAAACCTGAGCACGAAATTTGTTTCTGCTGCTAACAGTTTTGCGTTGGTCGATTTCAATTGTTCTTCTGCTGATTTGGTTCACTTTGTGCGGTTTGCTCTGTTTGCATCTCTTCTAACTCTTTTCGCGGTTTATTCAGTGTGCAACTCTTCACGGGATGTTTTTTTGCTTTCCTCGGTCTTTCTGGCGTTTTCTGCACTTTTGACGACTTCTTTTAATTTTTCTTAATTTTTTGTGAAATTCAAATTTTTAATTTTTTTTTGGTGTTTTTATGATTTTTAATGATTTTTTTGAAAGAGTTTTGATTTTTAAAGAATTTTTTGTGAATTTTTTAAGGTTTTATGATTTTTTTGAATTATTAGGATTTTTTGTTGATCCATTTTTTAATTTTATGAATTGTTTACTCTTTTTGTGATTTTTCTATCAATTTTAGATTTTTTACAAGTTTTTGAGTTTTTTACTATTTTTTTGAATTATCTGCGGGATCTTTAAATTTTTTGCGAATTTTCTAAGAGGTTTTTATTTGTGATTTATTTTGTTGGGGTGTGAATTTTTTTATTTTTTATTGGACTTTTTTGTGAGCTTTTTAATTTTTTTCTATTTTTTATTCTGTTTTGTGATCTATTTGATTTTTATTCTTTTTTATGTTTTTTAAATTTTTTTGTGGTTTTTTGAAGCTTTTTTTTTAATTTTTTTAATTTTTTATTTGTTATAAAAATTAATCTTTTTTTAAAAAACTGTTTTTATGATTTTTAATTGTTTTTTCTTTTTTAAATAAGTAAACTAAATTAAATAAAAACAAAAAATTTACCTTGGCTTACCTGGCTGCACGCATGGATAGCTACAGGCGTTGACCAGCCGTGAAACGGAACTGTTGACATGCGGCACTGATTGCGGCAGTTCTCAACGCTTGAAGGCGAGAGGTGATGCAGTGTTGTGTGTGTGAATGCACATGCGTGCGCGGACTGCATCTGGGCAGAGAGAGCACGTGCGAGAGATGACGGCGGCCTGGCGTGTTGAGTCAGCTGCTGCTAACACGTTGAGAGAGAGAGAGAGAGAGAGAGAGAGAGAGAGAGAGAGAGAGAGAGAGAGAGAGAGAGAGAGAGAGAGAGAGAGAGGCGCTGACAACGGGGTTACGGTGCAGCGTTGATTACGGGTGATGGGGGAGAGTCTCGGCGCGTAGCACAAGACGCAGAGAAGGAGCAGATGGCCGGGGAGAGAGAGTGAGAGTGAGAGTTAGAGAGAGAGAGAGAGAGGGGGAGGTGAGAGAGGGTGGGGAGGAGAGGGAGCGACAATAATCGTGATTTAGGAGAGATACGGAGGGAGTTAGAGAGAGAGGGATAATTATCGGAGTTTTGGGAGGGGGTGGGGAGGAGAGAGAAAGTTAGAGAGAGAGTGGGGTGTTGGGTGGGTTCACGTGGAGCAGGAAGAAGAAGAAGAGAATTTTAATGTCGAAAAAAACTATCACAAGAGATCGTAAAGATCTAGTCAACGTCGAATTTTTTTACGCCGCAAGGCACTTCGTCGAGCTCAAGACCGGCTTTTGTTAATTTTTTATTTCCAAACGTCCAAAAATGCCAAAATTAGTTTAAAACGCTAAAATTTACGCGAAACTCCAAAAAATTGCCAAAAAATCCAAAAATATCCCGGAAAAGTCTAGAAACCTTAGAAAATCATCGACAATCACAAGCGAACACTTCTGATACGCAAAAGCTCACCAAAAAGAGCAGTTTTTATCGAAAATGCCAAATTCGACAAAATCATCAACCAGACCCCCAGAAATAGTAGAACGCTCAAAATTTGGCAAACAAAAGCCCAAAAGCGCTCGAAATCAAACTGTAAATGCACACACAAAATAGCTCTTAAAGATCGCAAGATATCAATTTTTGTGGAATTAAACAAAAATTAATGCAAAAATTAGCCAGAAAATAACAAAAATTATCCAAAAAGTACCCAAAAAGTTTCTGCAAATTTTTCACACATAGGGGATTAGTGCAGCCAAATAAGATCATAGTAAGCACATCAATTTAATTGCCAATTAATTTGATCAATAAAATCCAACCTAGGCAACTATACCGGAAATATTTTCAACCAAATTATGTCAAAATTCGACGCAATTGGAGTGTATAAATCCCTGTTTTGAGCTCAAAAACGCAGAAATTAACCATTACATACATCAAATTTCAATCAAAAATTGAATCAATCATGCAAATTTAACACTTTTTAGGCACGCACACACACTATATAAAATTGGCAGTTTTTACCAATCTTTAGGTGCGCACACAAAAGGGCTAATCTTGTCAAAATTTCAATGTGATTTCACAAATCATTAGTTGGGTATGACCATAACAGAAATCAAACATCATAATTGAAAAATCATTAAGCACACATTGATTTTTAGGTACACAAACAAGGGCAAAATAGTGCACACACCTAAAATTAGGCATCAATTAGAATGCACACACTTGATTTTAGTGCACACACACTTGCAATTGACCATCCAAGCATATTAATTAACTCAATTAGGCATCCAATTAGCAATGTACAATCACCAATCAACAATTGAACTTGTCAAATTCATACGCCACCAAATCTTAAAAATTTTGGCAGTACGACGGCATGAAAACGAACAATCCAAAAAATTTCAGTCCAACATAGCATCAACATTGCATTGAAATAACATAGCATCAACATTACATTGCATCATGGTGGGATCTCTACACAATTCTACACATCTTTAGATTCTAGGGAGGTTGAGAATACCACCTTGATTACCTTTCCATTGAAGATCGATTGAACGGTTGAAAGCTCCAATTCTTCATAGAAAATTAGTGTGTAAGTCAAAAAAATTAGTCAAATTAGCAAGGAGTTAGTGTGAAATTAGAGTGTGAACACACAATTGAGAAGATACCGTGACAAATTAGGGAATTAGGAACACATTGCTTCATGCACTCACATCCAAAATCCACAAAAACATAAACACACAAGCAAAATTAGTGAGGAAACACATCCGATTATTCCACAATTACACTAGCGTGGGCCATTGTCTCCGGCAACGGTGCCAAATATTGGGGGTTCCATCGTTGCATAGCTCCAATGACCAACAAAATTATCAATCCGGATGGATGAGCTACCTGGCTAGGGCATGGAAACACTCACATGATTAGTGAGCTAATCATGGAAACACAAATAGTTAACTCTATGAGGTGAGCTTCTCGGCCTACGGAGGAGCTAAGCCACAATGAAGGGCAATCTCCACATCCACTTCTCTTCACCTCTACCCAATCACACACACTAACGATTTCAAGACGCATACAACACTAATCATGTCATGCAACACACTACTCGCAAGCACACACACATAGATTTATCGAGCACCACACTCCAATCAAACCTACATGCACACACAAGCAAAAGAGGGAAATCACACAAGATTAGAGAGGAATTAACCACTAATTAGTTAAGATCTAGCTAATCTAAGCATCATAGGCAATCATAAGAAGGATGAAAGAGGCATAGTGAAAGAGAATTAAGCATCGATTAGTGTTAATTGACTCACATGAGCAAGGAGAAGCTCAGGACTCCATAGCCACACACCTCAAGAGGTCTACCAAAGAGTGCTCTCTACAAATGAGCTTGAGAATCCAAATTTGGTTTACACATTGCCTTATATACCTAGGGTAAAAATATGCAATGTCCGGGCACCCAAGGCCTTTAAGGCTCCACCAATTATCGAATCCGCAATGTAGGCACACTAACTGACTTTTCTTTACATCTTGGAACTTCCATTAAGCCCGTAACACCTTAGAGATATTACAATGGCTTGAAATAAATCGGGAATTTACAATACATGACTATTTTGAAAAAATGTGAAAAATGTGTAACTCCAATCTTTACTGCTTCTTTGTATTCATCCTCGATGTGTATCCGTATGTCTTTGGTCTTTAGTAGCTCCTGTTAACTGATGTTGACTCAGTTAACAAGAGAAGTAAACAGAAGAGAAGTTTCTCTCCCAAGCCCTATTCTTGCCCGTAGGCAATAAAAATACTTCGGGGAGAGATGTACTTGTAGCAAGGAGAGATGTACGTTGTGTACTAGTATATCTTCACAAGAAGGTTGGTGATGGAGCAGTGTTTCTTGAATGTCTTCAAAAGAAACAATTAGGACACAAGAGAGATGGAGATAGGAGTAGAGGTAGATGTAGTAGAAGACATGGAGGTATAGGTTGGGCTTGGAGATGAAAACAAAAATTAACAAAATAACAAAGCAAAAAACACCTTACTTATCAACCCTTTCCAGAAAGTTTGCCAATTTGATGAAGATGGCAATAAATAGAAGACTTTGGCCTTGATTGACTAGAGTTGATGTTTACAAGGATGACTTCAAGTTTAGCTAGCCTTCCTCAAAGACAAGTGTAGGACTAAAGGCTAATTTGGCATGAATCCTCTCACTCCCTCTTGACTGGTTTAGGGAACCCCCAAGGGTTACACAAGAAAGAAAAGAGCCAGTGTGAACATAAACTGACAAAGTTTGAAATGGGCTATCCCTGCATAATGTGGACAGATTTGGGTCCACCATTTTGATCATATCTCCTCAACCATGGCTCCAAATAAAAAAGTAAAAATAGGGACAAAAAGTTCAGCTCATAAGCTATGACTCTTATTTTATACACTTTTTCCAATTCGGATTGGAACCTTGTGCAAAAAAAACATCAAAATAGGATACATTTATGGAAGAAAAAGTCTTCTTGTGGTCCCCTTAGCCTAAACTTTCATTCGATTCCAATAGACACCTCATGCAATATGAAAGCATTACATTTCTCCTTGACAAAGGTTTGAAATCATCCTTGCTATAGTGCATTAAAATAGGTGTATCTTTGAAAATCATGCAAGCTAGTGTCCGACTAGGATTTGATTCCTTCCTAGTAGCTATTAAAGATAAATATAAGAACTATATAAAAATACACAGAATAATATATATTGGAAGTTATCCTAGATATATGATTTAGCTAGGGTGTGAGATGATAATGAGATAGTAGAAAGAAAGAATAGTGTTTTTTGCCCCAAGTTAAAGAGACGGAGCTATTGACGTTTTTTTTCCATAGTAATTCTAATGGTAAAGTAATAATATTTTACCCTTGAGATAAATATTAGGATGAGATAGAAAGATGATTATCATTGCTTTTTTTCCCAAGTTAAAGAGACGGAGCTATTGACACTTTTTTTCCATAGTACTTTCTAATGGTAAAGTAAGAATATGTTACCCTTGATATAAATATTAGGATGAGATAGAAAGATGATTATTATTCTTAGATATGCATTTATACATTATGGGAGATATACTAAAAATTTGCAAGATAGATCTTGTAGCATTTGTTCCCACAATATATGTGTCACAGCACAACATCCACCCCCTCTAAACCTGCACATCCTCTGATATATGCCGCATTTGATTTGCTGTAGCTTAAAATTTCCTTGTATATCTTCCATGATGTCTTCTTTATTGATAGCTTCCAGCACTTCATCTTCACTTTGATCTTCACCTACGTTTTGTACTTCCTCCTTCTCAACATCTTCTGGATCATTGTTTCCTCTTCTCTGAAACATTTTGATCCTTTTTCCTGCAATGGGAACTTTTACTTATGTACCATCTAGTTCAGACAAGCTCCAAGTAGACTTTTCATGCACATGCTTTACGACATATGATCAAACCATCTTTTTGAGAACTTACGCATAACTATGTGTTGGTTATCAAGGCTACTATCATTCACTAAAACCCAGTCACCTTTGTCAATTGCTTTACACCTGAGACGATATCGCTTATCAAAGTAGTCCTTGTTTTTCAACCTTGAAATTTTGAGTCGTTCTTTTGCAGCCTCAATGTGTTCAGGTCTTCTCTCTAATTGGCTTATGCGCAATGCAAGGAGATCTTACCTGTTAAGCCCCTCTTGCCAAGGTAGTACATTCCATGTGGGAATTGTATCTTCAATGGGCATCATTGGCTTTTGACCATACATCAGCTCCGCATGCCTATAGCCACTTACTGAGCTATGTGTTGTACGATCAACCCATAAAGCATATGGAAACAATTTTGGTCACTCACCAACTCTTCCTTTGCAAGCCTTGGCCAAAGCTTTGATGATAGGAGGATGCCCTCTTTCACTCTTTCCATTGCCTTCATGGTTGTAAGCTGTAGTAAGAGAAAGCTTGATTCCTAATCTGGAAAAGAACTCCCTTGCTTCCTTAACATCCAGCTCACCTCTGTTTGCATTGATTTTTCCCACACAACCATAACGGCAAATCAACTCATCAAGAAGGAATAATTTACATACAACTTCTATGGTTTTAGCTCTTAATGATTTCCCTTCAACCTGGTTAGTTAGGTCCTCTCATGCAAGAAGTAAGTATCTCATTCTCTAGAGTCCTAAAGGCATTGTGACTATACCCACAACCCATCATAGCGCATGGCTAGTGTATAAGTAGGGTGCAATCCATCACAATGTCGAGCATTTGAATACATTCGACAAGTTACACATGACTCTACAAATTGAGATACATATTTATACATACCCTTCCACCAATATTTTTCTTTCAACTTGGAGAAGGTTGCCCACACACCCATATGTCCAGCCCATAGACTCTCATGAAACTCTTGCATGAGCTTTACTTGAGTCTCTTTTTTACATATCACCCTTTGTGGTGTAGCACCCTTTTGTTTAGGATGCTTCCACAAGTAACCATCCCTCAAAAAGTACCCACATGCTTTCCTGCGTATCCTCCTGAATTCTACTTCAAACCAATCATCCTATTTTGCTAGAGTACCCAAGTAGCTTTTAATAAGAAGCCAATCATCTTCATAAAGCTCTTTCAAGAAAAATTCAAGTGGATTGGTCATGCAGACATTGTTACCTTGGACATGAGAGATAGAATAGGACTTTGTGCCTACATCATCTTTCTCGTCAATCATATGTGACTCATCTTCATACCTTTCCCTTGATAGGAAACACCTCTGCAAACTCATCCACAATCGGTCTTGTACCTACATTTCTAATTGTCACCTTGTACTGGTTGCATATCTTGGATGAAGCATAGAGAACCATTCTTCTTCAGAACTATGAACCACTTGTTTGAGTATGGAGCACAAGAAGTCTCCATAATCCCCATTTTGATCTTTTGATTCAAAATCTCTACTAACTTGGGCAAATGATCAGCCTTTGGAACCGGAATAGTAGGCTGCAGATTCCAAGGCACGTGAGGTATTGTAAAAGCTACCATATGGGATACAATAGAAGGATCAACACATCCTATCTCATGTGGCTCAAATGCAAACGCCTTACCATGCTTTGAAAGCATTTCTTTAAAGCGCTTTGTCTCCTTCTGTGTTAGAAACTCCTCGCAACCAATCTTCAACAGTTGAAAAGACTCCTTTGTGAAAGTGTGCCCAATCTTTTTAGGATTCCTCAAACTTGGTTGCAAAGAAGCTTGCTCAATATTTCTCTTGTTGTCAAGTGGTAAGGGTGAAGCTACTGGTTTCACCTTCTTTGCTATACTCTTGTACTTAGTTTTAGCATTGAATTTTGGGCCAACTGTTTGCTTAAAACATTGGTTTTATTTAAAGGCTTCTATTACTTGATACATATTCTCATAGAGCATACTTCCTCAACTTCAGTTTTGAGATGCAAACTAGATTCCATTATAGCTTCAAGCTCACCCATAGTATCTACATTTGAAAAATTTCGCATCACCTCCTTTGTGACAACATTGTTTAAATGTTCTTCATTAAATTTTGGTGCTTGTAAAAGTGATACGACATCCGATTTCTTAAGGAACAAACTTAACAAATAGATGTGATCCTCCTGGTTGTGACCACCACACAACTCTTGGGTGAAATTTCTACAAGAATATACAAAAACATTATGATAGAAGCACAGAATGGAGCGTAGCAAAATGTATTAATAGCCATTTTTTGGCTCTCTGTAATTGCCATGGTGAGCTAACTCACCTTACCAAAATCACCCAAATACTATGGCTACCTTCACCCTTTCACTATACATAGGCGTGTGTGAGTTAGGGGACTTTTCCTATATCTCCTTAAAAACCCTCACTTAGCTAGTCATTGGGCTAGTTGAGCCAAATAAATAAATAAATAAAAGTAAAAGACAAAATATATTATGGCCCTTTTGTGTATAAGTACTTCATTGTATATAGGGCCTAAGTAAGGCCTAAGTATAGGGATTTTTTATGATAATTATTTTTGGTAATTATCTAAATATGTATGCTTAGGGGTGTGTTATTTATCCAAGTATGCTATGTACATTTACTCACCATTACCATGATCTTTCTTACCATGTATTTTGAAAAATCAGTTCATGCAAGCTTTTCTTATTTTTGGTGTGAATCCACTCTAAGGAAAAATTTCAAAAATGCCTTCCACCGTCAGTCATTGCATTTCACTAAATTTCTATTTTCTACAGGTATTTTTTCTTATCTCTTGTAAAAACATATACATCAATAAAAATAAATGAGGTCCTCATTTGATTCCTTATATTTTTATATATTTATTATATATATATTGAAGCGGTCCGGGGCGGGCAACAAGAAGAGCAACCTCTAGACACCCTTCAAGGCTCCCGTGCTGCTCAATGGGGCTGGGGCACAACACAACACAAACCAAAACAACAAACCCACAGCCAAATCCCAACTACACAAGGGGAACCACCTAGTTTAAGAGCAAACTAGGACGCAAAAGAGGAGAATCGTTAGAGAAACCCACAAACAAGCAAGGAATTTACACTAACCCTAACACCAATGGAACACTCTCGCACACTAAAACACGAGAGAGAGAGAGAGAGAGAGAGAGAGAGAGAGAGAGAGAGAGAGAGAGAGATGGTGCTCGGGCTGCTTTGAAGTGTATCGTTAATGATCAAGCAAACATAAATATATATATGTAAGAAAGAGAGAGAGAAGGGGGAAGGGGGTGCTTGTTGCACTAATGCCTTCTTACAAATCTATCATGACCAATCAAAGTGAGATTAGTATTTGTTCAACATAGCCTGAGTAAATTACACCACAACACATCACAAGAAAAAAGCCACCCCAATCACTGTCTTAAGGCGAGGGGAGTCCTCTCCACCCTGTCGCCCTCTTACAGCATGTGGGATTTATGGCTAAATTGATAACAATACCCGGAGACAAGCTATCAAGAACTTAAATAAAACACCAAGAAACTTACACATCATTATTGTCCATGAATTCACGTTGGAAGGGAGACAAGGTATCCATGCTTAGTCCAAATTCACCCTCCTTGATTCAGCAAATGTTGGGCTTACACTAGTAGGAGAAATGATAGATTTCCTACTCTCAATTGAATGATCACTCTCTCTTACAATGGCATAGAGTTCCCTTGCTAATCACCCCTAATACAACACATACATATGCCTAATGCCAATGAGATTCCACTCAAGAGCTCCTTCTCAAGAGGTTGGGCTTGGCTTCTCAAGCTATAGCATAGTGCTCTTTCTTCTCCTTTTTTGTGCTAGCTACACCCTCCTTTTATAGCCATTTTGAAGGCTAGGGTTACTCCTCTAACCATGGTTGGGTTAGATTTTCAGCAATTTACCTAATTTCTTTTGCTTGGAATTATCAAGAAGTTGGTGGGGAAAGAGAGAGGAGAGAAATGGAGGTGATAGGACTTTTCATAGTGGGTTAGTGTTAGTAGAGTTAGTATTAATTTACAAATGGAATTGGATATTTACAATGGGAGTATCCATGTAGGATACAAATAAGGAAGAAAAACTCTTAAGAGGTAAGAAAAGGTGGATTTCTTACAAGGTTGATGCTCCAAGTGACTTGAGTAGGGCCAATTTTGACGCTTGTTGACGGTTCACTAGCTTTGACGGTACATTTTTTCTCCACTCTTGACCTTCCTTGAGAGACAAGGTAATTGAAGCTGAGTAGTCAACCACCATGATGCTGTCTTTTAAGAGAAGAGGTGGAATTTTGTGGTTTTTTGATAGATATGGGTAATTTGGAGGAGGAAAAATGAGACTAGGTGGTCAATTTTGGAATGGAATTGTGTGTGGGAGGTATGAGTTCACCATGGTTTCTCTTATTCTTCAAGGTTGAGGAGAAGGTGAGTAGGGTGTAGAGAGGAGTGGTGAGAGAGGTGGGGATGATGAGTGGAGAAGTGTGTGTGAAAGAGGAAAATGATAAAGTGGAAGAGAGAGTATGGCTGCATAGCATGGGAAAACTGGGGTCCACTAATAAAATCATAGCTCACAGCTCGTACCTGAAAAAAATATGAAAAAATTTGAGGCAAAAGTTCAGCCCACGATCAGCGACAACTTTTGTTTGTATCACCTTTTCAAATTCGAAGAGCAAGTGAACTTTAAAAATTCAGCAAAACCGACTGTTTTTTTCCACTGCACAAAGTCCTTGTGGGGTCCTTCTTTGGATGATTCTTTTGAATACCTCCAAGAGTGAACTCTCCATAGTGCATGTATGCATGCCACCTACCCTTGACCTTATTTGGTAGGTCTATAATTGAAGATATTGTTGAGATCATGATATAAGTGAATAGTACAACTAAGAAAATCAAATATTGAGGGGTCTAAAAAATATGTACATGTCAAATATAAATAATATAAGTGAAAAAAATATAAAGGGGTCAAAAGAAATCTTTCTCATTATGAGGCTACCATAAAAAGATAAATATTTTTGGTGTTCTAATTTTTTAGAAAAAAAACAAAATAGATGTAGGAAGGGAAAAATCACAATAGTGTAAAAATATACACATAAATAAAACTAGTTTTTTTGGATTTTTGTTGGGGTGGAGTTACACCAAATATCAGAGAAGCTTACATGAAAATATTTCTATATGGAATAAAGAGTATGAAAAATGGTAAGAAAAATTGTGGTAATGGTGAGGCAATGTACACAGCATAAATAACACACACCTAGGTAGAAATATTTAAATAAATATCAAAATAATTAAGAAAAAATCTTTTATTTAGGCCCTATATACAAAGAAATATTTACATACGCATGGGCCATAATATACTTATATTTTTTATATTTTTTATTTTTTTGGCTCAACTAGCCCAATGACTAGCTAATTGAGGGTTTTTTATTTCAGTAAGGAGATATGGGAAAAGTCCCCTAACTCACACGCGCCTATATAAAGTGAAAGGGTGAGGGTAACCATAGTGTTTGAGTGATTTGATAGGGTGAGATCACTCACTATGGCAATTACAGAGAGCCGAAAAACGGCTATCATTAGCCCTCCCCCAGGATGATGGTATATTCATGTACCATCATAAAGAATATTTTCCAAAGAGAGTGCTTCAGAGTCTTTGACAAGATCTTTATTGTTTGGCCCCTTGGAATTTTGGTTTGTGTTACACTCATGCTTCATGGAACAATACTTACATGAGATAGTTGCCTTTTGCTCTGGTAGATCCTTTGGTAGAAGGCGACTCAAGTAAGGCTTCAAGCGATAGCCGTTTACCTTCCTGGAGTGCTCTTTCCCATTCAAGTCCATAAGTTGATAGTAACTTGAATTGAAAGCCTTCTTGACTATGTATGGCCCCTGCCATCTTGTTTCAAATTTGACATCAAAACGATTATCGAGTCGATTGTTATACCTTAGCACAAGATCTCCTTCATTGATGCCTTTGTCCTTCAATTTCTTGTCAAGCTTCTCCTTTGTCTGTGTGGCTTTCCTCTTATAGCACTCGTATGCTGCTTCTCTTTTCCACTCAAGCTCAGCTAAGGTAAGAAGTCGATCCATCCATGCTTCTTGATCATCTTGTGCTGATTTTCCATGAAGTCGCATTGTTGGAATGTTTAGCTCAATTGGCTGTAAAGCCTCTTGACCATAGACCAAGTGAAATGGTGTGAACTCCGTGGCTTCCCTATATGTGGTTCGATACGCCCACAAGGCACCATCCAAGAAGTCATCCCACAACTTTGTCTTGTTTTCCACCATCTTTCTAATGATGCCTTCAATGACACCATTAGCTTTTTCTACCAAACCATTTGATTGGGGATAGTAGGGTGTACTGTGATGATGTAGAATGTGAAGTTCTTCACAGACTTCTGTGAGCAATCCCTTTCTAAACCCTGGACCATTATCAGAAACAATCTCCAAAGGTGTGCCAAATCTACAACAAATGTAAGTGTAGATGAATTTGCTCACTGTCCTCTCATTTATCTTTGCCACACTTTGTGCTTCCACCCACCTAGCCATATAGTCTACAGCTACTAGAATGTAGAGTTTACCATTTTTTGTCCTAGACAGAGGACCCATAGCATCAATGCCCCACTTTTCAAAGGGTCCATTTGCAAGCACGATTTGCCTTGGACCATAAATCAATCTTCTATTCCCATTTACCTGACAATTGTGACAACTTTTACACCAATGTTGGACATCCACATGCAGACTTGGCCAGACATACCCCACAAGCAAAATCTTCTTCACAGTTAATTCTTGGAAAAAATGACCACCACATGCCTCTTCATGCAAACCTTTTAGAATGGCTGGAATTTCCGCGATAGTTGGTACTCTTCTGCACACTTTATCCTTCCCTCTTTGATAGAGGGAGCCTTCTAGGAAGAGATACATGCTTGCCTTCTTCATGAGTCTCCTCTTCTGAGATTTTGTGAAGTCTGGTGGAAACTCACCCTCCAAAATGTAGCCAATGATGGGAGCCAATGACTCCAATCCCTGGTACCTCGGTTGCTTCACAACAGTCGCCACCACGATGACCTGCACTTCTTTCTTTACACATGCAATGGCTTGTTGTGAAAGTAAATCAACATCTTCATTTTGTTTCCTAGGAATATGATATAATTGCACCTCCTCAAATTGATTAAATAGCCTACGGATGGTATGAACTTTGGCCCTTAGTCTTTCATTTTTGCATGCCCAAATGCCTAAAATCTGCTTCACAATGAGAAGTGCATCCCCTTTTACCATGAGACGTTGTATACCATGGCCAATGCATATTTTTAAACCATGAAGTAGTGTGTCATATTCTGCTTCATTGTTGCTAGCTGAACTTGGTAGATTGAACTTCTCTTTCATGACCACCTCTCCACTTGGGTTGAGCAACACTAGCCCTCCCCCTGCTTTTCCTGTGGCTCGACGAAAAGCTCCATCAAAGAACAAGGTAAAAGCATTAGGAATACTTTTTGGTGGTGGCAATGGTAGGGTATTTACTTCAGGCACCTTAATCTCCTTTTCATGCACCCTATAAGTGAGAATCCCTGCCAATTGTGCACGCACACTATCTTCTACCTTGAAAGAGTATTGAAACTCTTGCAACTCCATAATCCACTTTGAGATCCTAGTACTAAGATTCATTTGAGATGACACCCAAGGGAACACATTCTCTGCGGTGAGGATTACAAAAGGTTTTGGGAGCAAGTAGGGTCTAAACTTCCTTATCGCAAACATGAGAGAAAGCATCATGAGTTCTGCCTCCGTGTAGCTTCTCTCTAAAGCATTCATGACCCTACTAGCAAAGTAGATGGGCCGCATCCTGGTACTATATGGATCTTGTTGTAACAAAACTGAACCAATTGTTTCTTTCCCAACACTAGAGCTAACAAAGAATGTGTACTCCCAACAAGGAGGCATGCGTGTTGGTAGCTCCGACAAAATGGATTTAATGTTACAAAAGTACTCTTCAAGCTCATCAGACCATGCAAATTCTACTTGTTGTGTCAACTTTTGCAAAGGGTGAAGTAACTCCGAGGCTAAGTGAATGAAGCGTGACATATACTTCACCTTTTGAATGAATGAGATGACCTCCTTAAGACTCTTGGGTGATGGTAGCTCAATAAGAGCCTTTGCCTTTGAAGGATCCACTTCAATGCCTTTGTAAGAAATTTTATGACCAAGCAAGATTACTTCATCCTCACCTATATGGCACTTGTCGGGGTTGAGTTGACCTCCCATGTCGTAGAGCTTCTTTAAACCTTCTTCTACCCTTTGTAGATGCAATGATTTTGAGCTATAAATACAGAAATCATCAATGAACACCCTAATTGACTTTCCAAAGAATGCTTGAAACACCATATTCATGAAACGTTGGAATGTTGCAGGAGCATTTGTCAGACCAAATGGCATGACTCTAAAAGCATAACAACCCCAAGGAGTGATAAAGGTTGTTTTCAATTGATCCTCCAATGCAATCCCTATTTGAAAGTAACCTGAGTAACCATCGCACACAGTGTACTTCTCATGACCAGCTACCTCATTTAGTATCTCATCCTGGAATGGGAGGGGAAAGTGATCTCTTTTTGTTGCCTCATTGAGGGGACGGTAATCCACACACACCCTCCACTTGCCATTTTTCTTAGGAGTGACAACAACAGGAGAGACCCACTCTGAATTCTCCACTGGATAAATGAAACCTGCTGCTAGAAGCTTTCTTACCTCCTTGAGTAGAGCCTGCTCCTTTATAACTCCTAGCCTTCGTAGCTTCTGAGCTTTAGGTGTGGCCTCAGGCTTTAACTCAATCTTGTGTTGAACAACATCTACCCCACGCACGTCGGTGTAGTCTTTAGCAAAAAGCCTAGGAAACTTCCTTAGCACACATTTGAACTCCTCTCTTTCATCCTTTGTAAGTGTTGTTGATAGCATACCTTCCAGCATCCCTTCATCTTGAACACCTTCGTTCTCTTGAGTACCTACCTCCTCCAAGCCTTGACAAGAGGTCTCTTGGTTGCTTGGCTTAAACCTTACCCCCATGACTTCGATGGAAGACTCCTCTTCAGTAATGCTGCCGCTACTTTCTTCTTCTGAAGTGCTATCGGTCCAACCTTCTTCCGTCTCACTTTGAGATGATTCTTCATGGAGCTCCTCTTGGCGTTGCTCCTTCATGTCAAAGACAACCTTCTTATGATTGTCATTCCTGCAAATTAGCTTTCCACTCTCCCAATCCTGCAAAGCTCGCATTTTCATTAGCCATGGTCTCCCTAGGATAAATGGGTAACCATTTCCTTTGGTAGACATGACATAGAAATCCACTGCCTTCTTAATGCCAAAGGCCTCCACAAAAACATTTTTACAAATGCCTACGCACCTAGCCTTGCTATTGTTTGCCATCTTGACCTTATTTCAGGTGTCTCATGGATGTGCATGCCTAGTTTTTGCGTCCCTCTGTCATGATGCAAATTTGTGCACCCCCATCCACTAGACCTTTCCTAACCAATCTCTCTTTTATGTAACAATCTAGCACAGGTGTAATGTCCTCATTCATTTCAGCTTGTGCAATTTTTACAACAGGCACACTCTCTTTTACCTTTCTCCTAGTGCTAACTGCCCTTGTTAAATCCCTCCTAACTTGTGGACATAATGCAAGAAATTGAGGCCATGAGATATCAGGACCCTTACCTCTCATGTCTTCCAACAGGTTGTATGGAGCCATACCATGTCCAAGAGGGAAGTCTTGGAGGTTGATACGACGTCGAGTCCTCTTAGCTCCTTGGTCTCCTTTGCCTTCTTTTCTCGTCCATGGTCACTTTGTGATGTAACTCCTTCTTTCTCTTACCTTTCCCTCGGCCACGCTTAATGCCATTTGCTTCCATGTCAACCTCTCTTGAATTTTGCACCTCTACCACATGCACATTTGGATCTGGCAAAGGTGGAACTCCTTCCACTCCTTGTGGAGGTGGTCTTGGTCCATTTGGCCTTTGTAGAAGCCTTGGTTGTTGACTAGTTCCTTCACCTGCATTCATCACTGGGTAATTCAAGTTAGGTCTCCCTGGCTCCCCACGGGGCCAAGGACAATTATACATCCCATGTCCAGACTCTCCGCAATTCCAACATTGCAAGACTCTCCTAGTTCGTGGCTCTCTCTCTTCTGACTTCTTTGCTTGTCCCTTTGGACCTACAGCTTGTGCAAGGTGAATTGACAGGCTGCTTAAAGATTCATTTAACTTCTCAATCACTTCAGCCGTTACCTCAGGAAGCTCCCTAGATGTTGATGCTTGTGACTTACCTTTGGGTCTAAGACCTTCTATTGGAACCTCTCCCCTTAAGCACTTGAGTTTCCTATACTTCTCAGCAGCCCTAGTTTCAGCTGCATCAAAAGTAGCAGGTGCACCCGCCTCAACTTTTACCTTAAGGTCAGGAAAGAGTCCGGCTATGAACCTCTCCTTCTTTAAAAATTCTGCACCATCACCAGGGTTAGCAACATTTCGTATCCATAGAGCCCAAAGACGTAGAAACTCTTGCTTGTACAAGTAGTAGTCATCTAAGTCTTTTTGCTTATGAGAAACAATGTCTTGCCATAGTTTTTGAGTGTTTTGGGGATCAAAGAAGTATCTCTTAAAACGATTCAAAACTTCTGTGTAATTCCCCTTAACTTCCTCAGGCAAAGAGTCAAACCAAGTACTAGCATCTTTCCTAAGGACCACCTCAAACATTTCTACACGTTCTTGATCGGTTACTATCCTCTTGATACGGCAAGACATCTTGAAATTTGCTAAAAATAATTCTGCATCCTCTCCAGGCTCTCCAAAGAAAAGAGGATATCCAGACATTTGGCGTTGGCTCTCCATTATTATGAAAGATTACAACACGAGTTACAATAAGGGATACAATAGAGATTTAGAACCACTCGCCTGCAAATGAAGAAGTAAGAAAATACCACTCTAGGTTTTCTTCTTCAGCTATCCAAGCTTCAATGAGGTCTCGATTTGTTTGATCAAAACAAAAAGGTAGACTATTGATGAGCTCTAAGAAGGGTTGAAATTCTTCAAAGCTAAGGCGATAAACAGAAATCTCTAGAACTTCATTTTCTGGATCCAAAAGAGCAACCACGTCCCAAGTGATAAATTGCACTTGCTCTACAATTCCCAACGCACAAGCGGTTTGTATAAAAACTAGATCTTCATGCTCGTCGAAGGCCGTGAGAAAGTAGCAATTGACTAGGAGCTCCTTTCCTTCGAGTTCCACACAGTCGGAGTGAGGCAACCTTCTCACAATTTCATAAAGAACATCCTCATCAAGTCCAATCAAGTTTGCAAGATTTAAAGACTCCACTTGTGCTACAAAATTCCTGGACAAAAACTCCTTAGGATTATGGTTAAATCATTCAAAAGAATAAAGAGATTTACAATGTCTCTATGAACAAAGTGTCATAGAAAGTAGAGAAGGATGAGAATTTATACAAATTTGCAATCTTCTCTATGCTCTCTTTATTAAGACAAGCTCTGAATAGCTCCCTATCTCCTTTGTTGAAAGCGAAAGGAAGACTATTAATAAGACGCAAATGAGGGAAAAATTCACCAAATGTGAGTCTATGAAGCATGAACTCTGGCCGCAAGTTTCCTGAAGAGTCTTCCTCAATGGTGAAATGCACTCGCCAAACGCCAAATTTCACTCTATTTACCAATCTTAGGGCACACACTAGTTGGATGAATGCGCGGTCTTCCTTAGTGCCCAACAACAAGAGGAAAATGGAATCCACGCATAGGACCTTTCGTCTTAACTTCACCACCATCTTGTTATGAGGGAGACGCCTTACTACTTGCTCCTGCAACTCAATTGGTAATAGAGCTAGATCTCTAAGGATTGAACTTTCACTGCACACACATTCCTGTTAGAACAAATGATCGTTTTTTGTTTCTTGTAACAACTTGGACAAAAAAAAAACAAACATACACACTATTTTGCCGGGCTGCACTTCATTTTAAATAAAATGAACACATGTACATCAAAAGAAGTGTGGTAGTTGATGAGAGGTAGAATGACAGGGTTTGGTGATGCAAGAATTTCTCCTACTCTTTGGGCACCAAACATGAACACCATTCGTTGTTGAAAATGGATCTTTCTACTAATTGCAACGTTTATTCTAATGTGTGGAGTAAAATGAAAGGAAAAAACCTCTTTTCCCGGGCCATTATCCATGGCCTATGCATGTCCTAATGCTTAAAATAACACAAAAATATAGACGTCCAAGCTAATATCGTACCTAATAAGAGGCAAAATAAAAGGTTTTATCTCGGCTAACCTAAGAGGACCTAAAATCTTACGAATTACTCGTTGAAATTGCAACTTAGTACTAACAATTATGTGTATCTTTTGCCTTGCAATGGGAATGAAAGGATCATACAAACTCTCGTGATTCACGCAAAGTACTTGACTATGCTAAAAGTTGATTACACAAAAACATGCACGAGTTGTTTTCCTCAATGGGGGCACCAATTTGAAGCGGTCCGGGGCGGGCAACAAGAAGAGCAACCTCTAGACACCCTTCAAGGCTCCCATGCTCAATGGGGCTGGGGCACAACACAACACAAACCAAAACAACAAACCCACAGCCAAATCCAAACTACACAAGGGGCACCACCTAGTTTAAGAGCGAACTAGGACGCAAAAGAGGAGAATCGTTAGAGCAATCCACAAACAAGCAAGGAATTTACACTAACCCTAACACCAATGGAACACTCTCACACACTAAAACACGAGAGAGAGAGAGAGAGAGAGAGAGAGAGAGAGAGAGAGAGAGAGAGAGAGATGGTGCTCGGGCTGCTTTGAAGTGTATCGTTAATGATCAAGCAAACATAAATATATATATGTAAGAAAGAGAGAGAAGGGAGAAGGGGGTGCTTGTTGCACTAATGCCATCTTACAAATCTATCATGACCAATCAAAGTGAGATTAGTATTTGTTCAACATAGCCTGAGTAAACTACACCACAACACATCACAAGAAAAAAGCCACCCCAATCACTGTCTTAAGGCCAAGGGAGTCCTCTCCACCCTGTCGCCCTCTTACAGCATGTGGGGATTTATGGCTAAATTGATAGCAATACCGGAGACAAGCTATCAAGAACTTAAATAAAACACCAAGACAGTTACACATCATTATTGTCCATGACTTCACGTTGGAAGGGAGACAAGATATCCATGCTTAGTCCAAATTCACCCTCCTTGATTCAGCAAATGTTGGGCTTACACTAGTAGGAGAAATGATAGATTTCCTACTCTCAATTGAATGATCACTCTCTCTTACAATGGCATAGAGTTCCCTTGCTAATCACCCCTAATACAACACATACATATGCCTAATGCCAATGAGATTCCACTCAAGAGCTCCTTCTCAAGAGGTTGGGCTTGGCTTCACAAGCTATAGCATAGTGCTCTTTCTTCTCCTTTTTTGTGCTAGCTACACCCTCCTTTTATAGCAATTTTGAAGGCTAGGATTACTCCTCTAACCATGGTTGGGTTAGATTTTCAGCAATTTACCTAATTTCTTTTGCTTGGAATTATCAAGAAGTTGGTGGGGAAAGAGAGAGGAGAGAAATGGAGGTGATAGGACTTTTCATAGTGAGTTAGTGTTAGTAGAGTTAGTATTAATTTACAAATGAAATTGGATATTTACAATGGGAGTATCCATGTAGGATACAAATAAGGAAGAAAAACTCTTAAGAGGTAAGAAAAGGTGGATTTCTTACAAGGTTGATGCTCCAAGTGTCTTGAGTAGGGCCAATTTTGACGCTTGGTAACGGTCCACTAGCTTTGACGGTACATTTTTTCTCCACTCTTGACCTTCCTTGAGAGACAAGGTAATTGAAGCTGAGTAATCAACCACCATGATGCTGTCTTTTAAGAGAAGAGGCTGAATTTTGTGGTTTTTTGATAGATGTGGGTAATTTGGAGGAGGAAAAATGAGACTAGGTGGTCAATTTTGGAATGGAATTGTGTGTGGGAGGTATGAGTTCACCATGGTTTCTCTTATTCTTCAAGGTTGAGGAGAAGGTGAGTAGGGTGCAGAGAGGAGTGGTGAGAAAGGTGGGGATGATGAGTGGAGAAGTGTGTGTGAAAGAGGAAAATGATAAAGTGGAAGAGAGAGTGTGGCTGCATAGCATGGGAAAACTGGGGTCCACTAATAAAATCATAGCTCACAGCTCGTACCTGAAAAAAATATGAAAATATTTGAGGCAAAAGTTCAGCCCATGAGCTACAACTTTTGTTTGTATCACCTTTTCAAATTCGAAGAGCAAGTGAACTTTTAAAATTCAGCAAAACCGACTGTTTTTTTTCCACTGCACAAAGTCCTTGTGGGGTCCTTCTTTGGATGATTCTTTTGAATACCTCCAAGAGTGAGCCCTCCATAGTGCATGTATGCATGCCACCTACCCTTGAACTTATTTGGTAGGTCTATAATTGAAGATATTGTTGAGATCATGATATAAGTAAATAGTACAACTAAGAAAATCAAATATTGAGGGGTCTAAAAAATATGTACATGTCAAATATAAATAATATAAGTGAAAAAAATATAAAGGGGTCAAAAGAAATCTCTCTCATTATGAGGCTACCATAAAAAGATAAATATTTTTGGTGTTTTAATTTTTTAGAAAAAAAAACAAAATAGATGTAGGAAGGAAAAAATCACAATAGTGTAAAAATATACACATAAATAAAACTAGTTTTTTTGGATTTTGGTTGGGGTGGAGTTACACCAATATCAGAGAAGCTTACATGAAAATATTTCTATATGGAATAAAGAGTATGAAAAAATGGTAAGAAAAATTGTGGTAATGGTGAGGCAATGTACACAGCATAAATAAACAACACTAGGTAGAAATATTTAAATAAATACCAGAATAATTATGAAAAAATCTTTTATTTAAGCTCTATATACAAAGAAATATTTACATACGCATGGGCCATAATATACTTATATTTTTTATATTCTTTATTTTTTTGGCTCAACTAGCCCAATGACTAGCTAATTGAGGGTTTTTTATTTCAGTAAGGAGATATGGGAAAAGTCCCTAACTCACACGCGCCTATATACAGTGAAAGGGTGAGGATAACCACAGTGTTTGAGTGATTTGATAGGGTGAGATAACTCACTATGGCAATTACAGAGAGCCGAAAAACGGCTATCAATATATATATATATATATTATATATATATATAACTCACACTATTTTAGATTCATGAATTAATTATATACTAATCTTTTTTTTCCATCATATCCATATATTATATTTGTGTATAATCCAAAACCATGCATGTTTAATAAACCTTTAGAAATATATCAGTTCATGATCTCATGCAAGGAGGGGCTCACCTTTGGGGCCTTATGCAAATTCCACAAAAGGGAGGCAACTAAAGACTTTTTTGTGAAGAAAATAAGCATTTTGGTGGGATTTTTTATATTCATCTCCACTCCAAATTTGAACCAGGAGCTATAGACAAAATGTGTACCAAAAGCTGATTAATCACCTCAAAAATTTTGATAATCTTTGGAGCTACCACGGTGAGATAGGATTTTGTGTGTGGACCCCATTCTGTCCAATTTTCTCACAAGTAACCCATAGTCTTCTCTCTGCTCCTTTTCCTACTTCCAAACACACACACACTCATTTCTCTCCATCCCTCACTCAAACCTACAAATTTCATGGCTTCTTCTTTCTTCTTCTTCACCATTCTCATCTCTCCCTTACTCCATTGCTCAAAATTATCATCTCTACACACATATAGCTCAATTTCTCTCTCTAGAATCAAACTCATATTACCATAACCTCTTCATCCTTTCACAAAAAGAGAAAAAATCAGAAAATAACCAAACTCAAGCTCTACAAAGGAGGAGTTTGATCATGGAAAATTCAAATTTTCCATGGTCAAAAGAACTACACCAACAGAGTTCTACAATCGCTCATTCGTTAGGGGAGATAGGTGGAAAATTCCCTTTTCATCTTGTGGTTTCCATCAATTTGTGTATATTTTAATCCTTCTCTTACATTTTATCATTTTATAAATCATATAATGCACCTAGAGTGCATATGC
>NW_028221558.1:0-70950 GCF_014529385.1 Adiantum capillus-veneris
CCAAAAAGTCTTCTACATCCCTACATGGGAAGGGGGGGGGAGGCGAGCCCCAAGCTAGGGATGAGAGAGAACAAGCACACCAACACACACACATGCTTCCCTTTACACAAAGGGAATGAGGGACCATGGTCAGCTCCCTAGGCCAGATGCCCACAAGGTGTGCCCCCAATTCCTATTGAAGACCCTTGAAGGGACCAATGAGAATTTATGCTAGAGTAAATCTATTTAAATTATTTTAAGAAACAATTTAATAAAAGAACCAATGAGAATTAAGTGTCCTAGAAGACTATTGGGCAGTCTCCAAGGGGTCCCAATGACATTCAGGAGCCCCATGGCTTTGCCTGATTCCTATTGGCCAGGAGCAAAGGGGTCCAAATGAGAGTTTAGTTTAAATTATTTAATTACCTAAAGCTCTCACAAAAGGGGAAAGGGGGACACATGTCAGAAGGCTATCACTTATGCTGCTTAATTCCCTATTGGCTTGACCTGGGGAGGTCCAATGAGGCAAAAGCCAGACCTATTTAGCAGCTAGGCTCGCCCAAGAGAGAGAGGGGGGCTGTTTGCTTGGCATGGACACACACCACTCTCAGACTTGACCATGTGTGAAGGGAGAATACTCATATCTCCTCCAAGCTTTAATGGAGAGCTCATCACCTACTCCAAGCTTGTGAGATAGAAGCCTAACACAACACTCTCTTGGCATGTGGATGCAAATCCAACCAGGAGCCAAGCTTCAATGCATGCTCATCTCTCTAACAAGCTAATTACTAAGCTAAGCTATGCTAATATGAGTGATTATGGAGGGATGTTACTTCTTTCTCGTAAGATACTTCTTTTCCTCTCAATCTACTCTCATACCCCTGCTAGCTCTCCACCATCTTCGAAGGTGTGTGAGGTCTTGGTCTGAGAACGGGGATAATTCAAGTTTGTGTTTGATTAAGTGTTTTTTGCTTGGTGTATGAAGCTTCCATCTTCATTGCACTAGCTAGTCTTGAAGGAACACAAAGAATTGTATTGTACAATGTCTCTCTTGATGGGAGAAACCATAAAACAAAGCCTTTTGGAGGGGGACCGGCTCCATGCAAATCCGGTCCTCAACTGTTGTCAATACTTAATTGCTCTCTCTTTTGAAAGTTTGTCGATGCTATCTAACTAGGTGTTTATGCTTTTTTTGCTCTCTCCACCAAGCACTCTTGTAATTCTCATTAGGAATCTATTCTAATGAAATGCCCACTATGTTCATGCTAATTTCCTTCCGCTACACATAAGATTCCTAGGCCATTAAATGTTACAAAGACCCTCTCTTCTATTCCTTGCAATTAATGGTATTCGAGCCGCAGGTACATAGCTTGAGTGCTTTTTCTAAAGGGGTAAAGAGGAGTAGCAACTAGGGCATGAAGTGCCAAAGTACACACCTAAAAAGAATTACACCTAAAAGTTGTTAGAATGGATGGCAATAGTAAAGAGAGTGAAATTTAATGTGTGTATAACTTTGATTTTGCTCATGAGCAAAGCTACTAATGATGCTTCAATGCGTGTTAACTATCTTGTTTCTAGGCTTCAACAAGCCATGGGCAATCCATCTCTCCAAAGTGAAGTGCAAAAACGGCAAGCTCCGTGCTCACGGATTCTCCAGCTCATCACCATGACGAGAAGAACACCTAGGAAGCCTCCTTGTGAGACTACCAAAAGAGGTCTCTCTCCGATACGGGAAGAAGAAGAGAAATTCATTATGAAGGGCTCAAGAATTTACTTCTTTATGATCATCTCCTTCCCAAAGGAGAACTCAAGAGCCGCCACCGAAGGAACGAGAAAAGAGCAAGTCTCTCCCTCCACCTCCCGCGGAGATGGCTCCACGAAGACGGCGGGCTAAACGCTCTCCATCACCACCAAAAGCGAGAAACCATCACACTCTTCTCCACGTATAATTCAAAGAGGGATGTAAAAAGAAAGAGAAGAAAAAGGCGAGAAGAGGACCACCCTCTTCTCCATCTTCTTCATCCTCTTCCTCTTATGAAAGCTATGGTGAAGACGACAAAGATCAAGACAAGAAAAAGGCGAGATAAAAAGAGTCACCCTCTTCTCCACCTTCTTCAAATTCTATCTACATCTTCTGAAGAAAGTGATGGTGCAACTTTTGAACCATCAAAAAGAAGAGGCCATAGGAAATCCTATGCCGCATGGAAGAGGTCGTCCAAACTGAAGAAATTCAAAGAGGGACGGAAGAGCATCTCTTTCCTTACCTATGATGGCACCTTCGGTGCTACAGATAAAGTTTTGGCCTTATCCGCAAATTTCGATGCGGCGTTTGGAGATGAGGGCTTCACGGAGTCCTCTAAGCTACGCCATGTAGCTATGCACTTTCAAAAGTCCCGCTAGACAATGGTGGTCTAGCCTACGAGCCAACGATGAAGCTCCACGAACATGGAAGGCTTTAAAGAGCTTCCATTATGAAGCAGTTTTTGGCCACCGATGCCAAAGACAAAGTACTCACCGAATGGCGAAGTTTAAAGCTCCCTCCCAATGAATCCATCCACAAATATGTAGACAAGTTTGGGACCTACAACTCAAAGCCACTGTCTTCAAAAAGTTGGATTTTGGAGAGCAAAAGCAACAATTTTGTGCGGGCTTAACCGAAGAAATGGCGGAGTATGTCAACTCCAAAAGCCACGTACCATATCGGCGGTAATACACCATACTATGGTGGCCTCGCGAATCAATTTCCAAACGGGGGTAAAAGAAATATAATAAGCCCCCGGAAAACAAAGGTTCCAATGAGCCTAAGGGGAAGGACAATGTCCAAAAGTCTCTAAGGGCAATTCCGACAAAGCTAAAGAGAAGGGAGTTTTACAAAGGAAAGAATAAACTCTCTCCTAAAGCTTGAGCGTTATCGTAAAGATAACCGGTGTTTCAAGTGCGGCGAACAAGGCATGCGTACCGCGCTTGTCCCCAAAAGAACAACCGCCAAGATCCTCCTAGAGCTTCTTTGGTTGAAATCCAAGAGGAGGAGATTCACCAAACTCACCACAAAGGATCTCCTCTATGCCATGCTTGGGGAAAGGTAAGAGAACATGATGCTTTTATTCTCTTTGACCCTGGTTCTACTCACAATTTTATATCTATGGAGTTAGCCACCAAGCTAGGCATACAATCCTACGAGATGGGAGATATCCTACCCGCAGACAGTGCCTTCAAGGGGCAAGAAGCTTCAGTCACTCCCTTAATCGGGAAATTGAGGCTTCATGTCCAAGGCTATGTGGACAAAGAGGACTTCTTTATCTCTCCTCTCAAGCATGAGGATGTAATCCTAGGGGCACCATGGTTTGACCGTTTGGCTGCCCATGTTAAATTTCCTGAAAGGAGAATCTCCTTTAAGTTCAGGGAAAAGGACATGTATATAGATGCTAGGGAGATGGGTAACACCATCCCCATTGTACATACACCAGCTTTCAACAAGTCAATAAAGAGCTCTATTTCCGTGTACATGATTTTTGTTAAAGATTCTCAAATGAACCTAATGCTTTAGCAAAAGAAAATAAAAGCAACCAAAAGGAATTAGAGTTATCCAATTTTCTCAAGGGTTTTCAAGATGTCTTTATTGACGACATCCCTTGTGAGCTACCTCCTAAACGAGGTAATGACGACCATGCAATTGAACTTCTTTCCAGGAAGTTCACCGCCTAACAAACCTCCTTATAGAGTTTTCTCAAGCTCAACAAGAGGAGATTATGCGGCAAGTGCATGAGTTAATTGAGAAGGGCATGGTTAGGCCTAGCTCGTCTCCATTTTGCTCACTTGTGCTATTAGTGCAAAAGAAAGACGGCACATATCGTATGTGTGTCGACTATAGAGCACTAAATAGGATCACTATCAAGAATAGGTTTCCCGTTCCACGGGTAGAAGACCTATTTGATAAGCTACAAGGATCGACCTACTTCAGTAGGATTGACCTAAAAAGTGGCTATCATCAAAATAAGGATAGTTGATCAAGACATTGTAAAGACCGCATTTCGTACTACATTTGGTCTTAAAAGAATACATTGTCATGCCTTTTGGCTTGACTAATGCACCAGCCACATTTAACCGCTTGATGAGAAGCTGTTCAGGCCTCATCGAACCTTCACTGGAGTGTGTCTTTGATGATATTATCATCTACTCTAATTCATTGGAGGAACACAAGCAACACCTCCAGGTAATATTTCAAGTTTAAAGAGAGAATAAACTTTATGTTAATCGAAAGAAAAGTGAATTTTTCTTGCAAGAGATTCAATATTTAGGTCACATTATCTCTCAAGATGGAATCCAAATGGATCCATCCAAGTTAGAGGTAATAAAAGGATGGCCTAAACCAAGGAATCTTCATGAACTAAGAAGCTTTATAGGTATGTGTGCATACTATAGACGCTTCATAGAAAAGTTCTCACAAATTGCGGGACCATTACATGACCTAACAAAGAAAAATGTTAGGTATACGTGGTCTGCTAAAGAGAACAATGCTAAACTAGCAAAAAGGTATTATGGTCACCAGAAGTACTATGCTAACCTAGCAAAAATATTATGGTCCCTTCCAGATCTTAGGCAATCAATGAGATGGCCTATCAACTTAAGTTGCCCAATCATTGGCTCATACACAATGCTTTTCATGTGAGCCTCTTAAAGCCTTACAAAGGAGAGCCACCTCAAGAACCAACTATTGAAGACCCACCGGAGATCGAGGACCACGAGGAGGTGCTGCAGCCCGAGTCCATTCTCCGACATGAAGACAAGGTATTAAGAGGCGGTAAGACTATCCAACGATATCTTATTAAGTTTAAGAATTATCTTTTGAAGATGCTAGATGGATGCAAGGCAGACAATTAAAGGATAACCTAAACCTTGTCAATGCTTACAATGCTTCCCAAGAGTAAGCAAATGTACAAAATGTTTAAAAATGAACAAAAATTTTTGTCTTATAAGACTCTCTTTTTCTTGATTTGTGCACAAAAATGAAGTAGTATGCATGCTTAGATCAAGTTTGTGGAGACGACGTCTCCCAAACACCAAGTAGAGCTTGTCACTCTACTATGGAAGACTGATAGGACTAATGATCAGACATGCTTGCGGCAGCTCAGACTCTCAAGCGCCAAATGGACTAGTCATCCATTATGGAATGATGTCGTAGGGTAACATAGGGATCCTCTACCCGCTAAGAAAAGGACTCATGCATATGCTTTATCTTCTCTACACCATAGTCGAGGACGACTATGATTTCAAGAGAGAGGTAATGTCATAATAATCAATATCTAATTCTCCTAAATGATTTTCTCATATTAAACTGATCATTTAATGTGGGGAAGTGCCAAGGGAGAAAAAGCTAGAATATTGGTTAAGTTAGCAAACCGGCCACAGTAGGGATCCAAAGGAGGGAAAATAGGGATCCAAAGGGGGGGCCATCTGCAAAAGAGCCATGTGAAACAACGGGCTAAAAAGACCCTAAGGTTCAGCCCATTAAGACTTCCAAAATGCTAAGGTTCCAAAATTCAAAGGTTGTGTCCAAAGGTCAACCTTAGGGAAAATTGGATGCTTAGTGTGTGTCCAAAAAGTCTTTCTACATCCCTACATGGGAGGGGGCGAGCCCCAAAGCTAGGGGATGAGAGAGAAAGCCACACACACACACACAGGCTCCCTTTACACAAAGGGAATGAGGGACACATGTCAGCTCCCTAGGCCAGATGCCCACAAGGTGTGCCCAATTCCTATTGGAAGACCCTTGAAGTGGACCAATGAGAATTAAGCTAGAGTAAATCTAGTTTAATTAATTTAAAAACATTTAATAAAAGAAACCAATAAGAATTAAGTGTCCTAGAAGACTATTGGGCAGTCTCCCAAGGGGTCCAATGAGCATTCAGGAGCCCCATGGCTTGCCTGATTCCTATTGGCCAGGAGGCAAAGGGGTCCAATGAGAGTTTAGTTTAATTATTTAATTACCTAAAGCTCTCACAAAAGGGGAAAGGGGGACACATGTCAGAAGGCTATCACTTATGCTGCTTAATCCCTATTGGCTTGACCTGGGGAGGTCCAATGAGGCAAAAGCCAGACCTATTTAGCAGCTAGGGCTCGCCCAAGAGAGAGAGGGGGGGCTGATTTTTGCTTGGCATGGACACACACACACTCAGACTTGACCATGTGTGAAGGGAGAATACTCTATCTCCTCCCAAGCTTTAATGGAGAGCTCATCACCTACTCCAAGCTTGTGAGATAGAAGCCTACAACAACACTCTCTTGGCATGTGGATGCAAATCCAACCAAGAGCCAAGCTTCAATGCATGCTCATCTTCTCTACCAAGCTAATTACTAAGCTAAGCTATGCTAATATGAGTGATTATGTGAGGAGATGTACTTCTTTCTCGTAAGATACTTCTTTTTCCTCTCAATCTACTCTCATACCCTGCTAGCTCTCACCATCTTCGAAGGTGTGTGAGGTCTTGGGTCTGAGAGCGGGGATAATTCAAGTTGTGTTTGATTAAGTGTTTTGCTTGGTGTATGAAGCTTCCATCTTCATTGCACTAGCTAGTCTTGAAGGAACACAAAGAATTGTATTGTACAATGTCTCTCTTGATGGGAGAAACCATAATACAAAGCCTTTTGGAGGGGGGACCGGCTCCATGCAAATCCGGTCCTCAATTGTTGTCAATAGCTTAATTGCTCTCTCTTTTGAAAGTATTGTCGATGCTATCTAACTAGGTGTTATGCTTTTTGTTGCCTTCTCCACCCAAGCACTCTTGTAATTCTCATTAGGAATCTATTCTAATGAAATGCCCACTATGTTCATGCTAATTTCCGCTACACATAAGATTCTAGGCCATTAAATGTTACAAAGACCCTCTCTTCTATTCCTTGCAATTAATGGTATTCGAGCCGTAGGTACAGTAGCTTGAGTGCTTTTTCTAAAGGGGTAAAGAGGAGTAGCAACTAGGGCATGAAGTGCCAAAGTACACCTAAAAAGTTTACACCTAAAAGTTGTTAGAATGGATGGCAATAGTAAAGAGAGTGAAATTAATGTTGATAACTTTGATTTTGCTCATGAGCAAGCTACTAATGATGCTTCAATGCTTGTTAACTATCTTGTTTCTAGGCTTCAACAAGCCATGGGCAATCCATCTCTCCAAAGTGAAGTGCAACGGCAGCTCCGTGCTCACGGGATTCTCCAAGCTCATCACCATGACGAGAGAACACCTAGGAAGCCTCCTTGTGAGACTACCAAAAGAGGTCTCTCTCCGATTCGGGAAGAAGAAGAGAATTCATATGAAGGGCTCAAGAATTTACTTCTTGATGATGCATCTCCTTCCCAAAGGAGAACTCAAGAGCCGCCACCGAAGGAACGAGAAAGAAGCAAGTCTCCCGCCACCTCGGCGGAGATGGCTCCACGAAGACGGCGGGCTAAACGCTCTCCATCACCACCAAAGCGGAGAAGACCATCACACTCTTCTCCACGCTAAATTCAAAGAGGGATGATAAAAAGAAAGAGAAGAAAAAGGCGAGAAAGAGGACACCCTCTTCTCCATCTTCTTCATCCTCTTCCTCTTATGAAAGCTATGGTGAAGACGACAAAGATCAAGACAAGAAAAAGGCGAGAAAGAGGTCACCCTCTTCTCCACCTTCTTCAAATTCTTCACCTTCTGAAGAAAGTGATGGTGCAACCTTTGAAACATCAAAAGGAAGAGGCCATAGGAAATCCTATGCCGCAAGGAAGAGGTCGTCCAAGTTGAAGAAATTCAAAGAGGGAGGGAAGACCATCTCTTTTCTTACCTATGATGGTACCTTTGGTGCTACGGACAAAGTCTTGGCCTTTATCCAACAATTTGATGCGGCGTTTGGAGATGAGGGCTTCACGGAGTCCTCTAAGCTACGCCATGTAGCTATGCACTTTCAAAAGTCCGCCAAACAATGGTGGTCTAGCCTACGAGCCAATGGTGAAGCTCCACGAACATGGAAAGCTTTAAGAGCTTCCATTATGAAGTAGTTTTTGGCCACCGATGCCAAAGACAAAGTACTCACCGAATGGCGAAGCTTAAAGCTCTCTCCCAATGAATCTATCCACAAATATGTAGACACGTTTTGGGACCTACAACTCAAAGCCACTGTCTTCAAAAAGTTGAATTTTGGACGGCAAAAGCAACAATTTTGTGCAGGGTTAACCGAAGAAATGGCGGAGCATGTCAACTCCCAAAGACCACGTACCATATCGGCGGTAATACACCACACTATGGTCGCCTCTCGAATCAATTTCCAAACGGGGGCAAAAAGGAATAATAGGCCCCCGGAAAACAAGGGTTCCAATGAGTCTAAAGGGAAGGACAATGTCCAAAAGTCTCCTAAGGGCAACTCCAACAAAGCTAAAGAGAAGGGAGTTTACAAAGGTAAGAATAAACTCTCTTCTGAAGAGCTTGAGCGTTATCGTAAGGATAACCGGTGTTTCAAGTGCGGCGAACAAGGGCATGCGTACCGCGCTTGTCCCCAAAAGAACAACCGCCAAGATACTCCTAGAGCTTCCTTGGTTGAAATCCAAGAGGAGGAGACTCACCAAACTCACCACAAAGGATCTCCTCTATGCCATGCTTGGGAAAAGGTAAGAGAACATGATGCTTTTATTCTCTTTGACCCTGGTTCTACTCACAATTTTATATATATAGAGTTGGCCACCAAGCTAGGAATACAATCCTACGAGATGGGAGATGTCCTACCCGCAGACAGTGCCTTCAAGTGGCAAGAAGCTTCAGTCACTCCCTTAATCGGGAAATTGAGGCTTCATGTCCAAGGCTATGTGGACAAAGAGGACTTCTTTATCTCTCCTCTCAAGCATGAGGATGTAATCCTAGGGGCACCATGGTTTGACCGCCTAGCTGCCGATGTTGAATTTCCTGAAAGGAGAATCTCGTTTAAGTTCAGGGAAAAAGACATGTACATAGATGCTAAGGAAATGGGTAACACCATCCCCATTGTACATACACAAGCTTTCAACAAGTCAATAAAGAGCTCTATTTCCGTGTACATGATTTTTGTTAAAGACTCTCAAAATGAACCTAATGCTTTAGCAAAAGAAAATAAAAGCAACCAAAAGGAATTAGACTTATCCAATTTTCTCAAGGGGTTTCAAGATGTTTTTATTGACGATATCCCTTGTGAGCTACCTCCTAAACGAGGTAATGATGACCATGCAATTGAACCTCTTCCAGGAAGTTCACCGCCCAATAAACCTCCTTATAGAGTTTCTCAAGCTCAACAAGAGGAGATTATGTGGCAAATGCATGAGTTAGTTGAGAAGGGTATGGTTAGGCCAAGCTCATCTCCATTTTGCTCACCTGTGCTATTAGTGCAATAGAAAGACGGCACATATCGTATGTGTGTCGACTATAGAGCACTAAATAGGATCACTATCAAGAATAGGTTTCCCGTTCCACGGGTAGAAGACCTATTTGATAAGCTACAAGGATCGACCTACTTCAGTAGGGTTGACCTAAAAAGTGGCTATCATCAAATAAGGATAGTTGATCAAGACATTGTAAAGACTGCATTTCGTACTACATTTTGTCTTTACGAATACATTGTCATGCCTTTTGGCTTGACCAATGCACCAGCCACATTCAATCGCTTGATGGAGAAGCTGTCCAGGCCTCATCCAACCTTCACTGGAGTGTTCTTTGATGATATTATCATCTACTCTAATTCATTGGAGGAACACAAGCAACACCTCTAGGTAATATTTCAAGTTTTAAGAGAGAATAAAATTTATGTTAATCGAAAGAAAAGTGAATTTTTCTTGCAAGAGATTCAGTATTTAGGTCACATTATCTCTCAAGATGGCATCCAAATGGATCCATCCAAGTTAGAGGTAATAAAAGGATGGCCTAAACCAAGGAATCTTCATGAACTAAGAAGCTTCATAGGTATGTGTGCATACTATAGACACTTCATAGAAAAGTTCTCACAAATTGCGGGACCATTACATGACCTAACAAAGAAAAGCGTTAGGTATACATGGTCTGCTAAGGAGAACAATGATTTCGAAAAGCTTATCTCTCAACCTGTGCTTACACTACCGAATCTCTCAAAAACATTTGAGGTCCAATGCGATGCTTGTGGTGATTGCCTTGGAGCTGTTTTGCTCCAAGAAGGGCACGCCATAGGCTATGAGAGTCGAAGGCTCGACCCTGTTGAGCAAGCTCTAGGCATATACGAAAAGGAACTCCTTGCAGTTCTACATGCCTTAGACTCATGGAAGCACTATTTATTGGGGACTCCTTTCATTCTGCGAACGGATCACCAAAGTCTTAAGTACTTCATGACGCATACCAAGCTCTGCGACAAACAAATGAGGTGGGCAAATTTCCTTTCGCAATTTCATTTTCATATTGCTCACATTGCTGGCAAGCATAATCAATTAGCTGATGCACTCTCAAGACAGCCGAGAGTGAATGCGGTTTCCATAGCAACTCACAATGATCTATCTTCAATGATAAATGAGTATGCTATTGATCCCGATTTTAGAGATGTGATTTCAGCCCTTGCATTAGGGAAGAAAGAAGAACCATTTACTTTACAAGATGGTATCTTCTCTATGGAAATAGACTATGCGTTACTAACTCACTACGTGAGAAAGTAATGTATGAATCTCATGCTCCACCTTATGCGGGGCATAAAGGGATTCAGTCTACCTTAAAGGGAATTGAAACATATTTCTATTGGCCTACCATGAAAGTTAACATACAAGAGTATGTTTCCAAATGTGTGGTATGCCAAAAGACAAAATTTGATAGAGGGAAGCAACTTGGATTGCTTCAACCCTTGCCAATCCCTAATTCGCCATGGGAGAGCATATCCATGGATTTTATCTTTGGATTGCCTAAGTCTATCCATGGGAATACGGGAATATGGACGATAGTAGACAGGTTTAGTAAACAAGCTCATTTTATACCTGTCAAAAAGACTATCAAAGCCCATCAAATGGCAACCCTCTTTATTTCACAAATTTTCAAGTACCATGGCTTGCCCATGTCCATAGTGTCGGATAGAGATCCTAGAATGACCAGTAATTTCTGGAAGGGTCTCTTTGAGAATTTAGGAACAAGGCTAAACTTCTCTTCGGCCTATCATCCACAAACTGATGGCCAAAGTAAAATAGCTAACCTAACCATTCTCGATCTACTAAAAGCCTATGTAGCGGAAGTAGATTAAAGATCCCAAAGGGAGAAGTACTTACCCTTAGTGGAGTATGCTTACAATAACACTGTACATATTTCCACGGGAAAAGCACCTTTCGAGGTAATTGAGGGAAGATCAAAAAGTCCCTTTCTACTTAAGGTACATGGGAAGATCTTCGCTGCAGATAAGTATAGCCGAGACCTACAAGAATATTTCCAAAAGATTAAGGATGCTATCTCTATCTCACAGCAAAGGCAAAAGGCTGTTGTTGACAAGCACAGAAGAGCCCAAGCCTTTAATGGAAAAGATTGGGTCTTGTTAAAGTTTCCCAAGGCTCGATTAAGGCACACAACGGGAAAGAATCCTACGGGTCACCAGAAGTACTATGCTAAACTAGCAAAAAGGTACTATGGTCCCTTTCAGATTCTTAGGCCAATCAATGAGATGGCCTATCAACTCAAGTTGCCCAATCATTGGCTCATACACAATGCTTTTCATGTGAGCCTATTAAAGCCTTACAAAGGAGAGCCACCTCAAGAACCAACTATTGAAGACCCACTGGAGATCGAGGACCAAGAAGAGGTGCTGTAGCCTGAGTCCATTCTCCGACATGAAGACAAGGTACTAAGAGGCGGTAAGACTATCCGACGATATCTTATTAAGTTTAAGAATTATCCTTTTGAAGATGCTAGATGGATGCAAGGCATACAATTAAAGGATAACCTAAACCTTGTCAATGCTTACAATGCTTCCCAAGAGTAAGCAAATGTACAAAATGTTAAAAATGAACAAAAATTTTGTCTTATAAGACTCTCTTTTTCTTTATTTGTGCACAAAAATGAAGTAGTATGCATGCTTAGATCAAGTTTGTGGAGACGACGTCTCCCAAACACCAAGTAGAGCTTGTTACTCTACTATGGAAGACTGATAGGACTAATGTGCAAACATGCTTGCGGCAGCCTCAGGCTCTCAAGCGCCAAATGGACTAGTCATCCATTATGCCCATATCTGTCTATTACCTCCATAATACTCCTGTTGTTTTAAGCTCCATTGTGATGCTATCCATCCCATGTGCTTGTCTTCATCTATTGATTTCCTGTCCTTAATCCAAATCGGATCATTGACTTTGACTAAACTGCTCGAAACAAACACTTGCTTGACTTTCTTTTGCTTTCTTGAGCACTTTAGCTAATGTATCTTTGCTTTTTTGGGTGTCTCCTTAAAGGTTCCAGTTGGGTCAGCAATTGACTTGAAGTTTTGAAAGCCTGAATTGACTTGTAGAGGCATATGGTATCACACCTTTTAAGCTAATTAGTGGAGGGTCCACTTTAGCTTTACCTTTGTCTGAAAATATTTATCTTCTTTACCTCTGGTCTTGGTGGCATTCGCTGCTCAATAGTTATCGTGGTTGCTCCTTTTTCTGTTTGATTTTCACTTGCTATTGCCTGATTTTCTTTAAGCTCTTCTGTAGTTCTGTTCAATGGAGATGAATCATCTTCAATAAGCTTTGCTTTGGCATCAGTCTCCATTTGAATTGTGCTTGAGGACCTTATGCTATCATCCGTGGGTGATCAGTCTTGGTCTTCATTCTTTGATGTCTGTGATGACTTTCTCATGTTTGAATTGTGTATCTTTGACATCTTCTGGCCATTGGCATTCCCATTATGATTTCATCTGGAGATTCTTTTGCTGTGATCACATGAAATTGAGCTATGATGATATGTGAACTTACTTCAATGGTGGTGGAGATGATTCCTCAGCATTCTACTCGTTTGTTTCCTGATATGCTCACAAATACAGGAGCATCTTCCAACTGGGGTTGGCCACATCTTTTCCAAGTGTGAAAAGACATGAGGTTTTTGTCTAGTTGAAAATCTAGCTTATCTTCTCTTGACAGATTTTCTTCGCCTCACCAACAATATTGCGCTTGATCTTCTTAGGATTTGTATCCGAATTGACTGCTTTTGCTATGGCAATGTCCTTTGGTTGAACTTTATCTGCATTTTCTTTGCTTTGACCACTTGTTTCAATCGATGTTGACTCCATTGGCTGTGATATTGCAACTTTTTGCAATTGTTGAGCATTGTCCTCCTACATTTGAGTAACCTTTGATCTTAGAAGATCCATTGTACTTTCTGACAGAATCTATCTCTTCGGAGGAGATTTTGGTGGTGACCTTTGTGTAGCTTTCTAGACTTTAGCTCCCATTGACTTTGATTTTTCTGTCACCTGCTCTGGAAGCTTGAGGCTTTGCATCATCTTTAGATAGTCTTTGACTTCAGTCGGGCCATTCGTAGGGGCTTGTGCAAGGTTTTGATCTTGCTGATATTCGTTACTATGTGCATCTTGATATGCATACGTGAGCTTGATCACATGTAACTGTTTGAACACTATTGGATTTGTCGGTTTTTAACTTTGACTTGTGGAGATCAACTGAAACTTTTGTCCTTGATGATCTTCATAGAGGCATTTGTCTGCAGATTTTGATGAAATCTGGGTCAATTGGAAACTTCCAACAACCATATGATCTTTCAATGGTTCTGCTTTGAAGGAGTTTGTTGGCTAGAAGCTCTAGGACTTCTAACTGGTGTAGCATCTCCTGGTACATAAGATGAGCTTGATGGATTTACAACTCCCCCCTTCCTAGGGTGATCACTATAGCTTGCTTCATTGTAAGAGTTCAAAATTTTTTGGCTCTGACTTAGTCTCACCTTCTAGGATTGTGAAGGTACACTTTGGGTAGCCTTCTTGATGTTTGGCATTTGTAAACCTTCTACATAGTTTCCTATGTATCTTCGAGAAACATGACAAGTTATTCTCCAAGTCAAGCTATAAATAGCTTTATCTTTGCCCTGATATTGTCTATCCCATGGATCCCCTATGATATAAGCTTCTGTGGTTTCAGGACCCAAGGCATCATAGGACTCTCTTCTATATCTATGACTGTTTTGGTCAAAGAATATGTTTGTTTGGTCACAATGTCAAAACTTGATTTCCGATGGTGGCTCTAAACAGATTTTTGGGTTCACTTGGATAATATCCTTGAGCTCTAGAGAGGATGGTCTATAATAGATTCTTTCCTATTAAATGAACCATCTTTTTTGATCTATCACTGGACGCACTTCTATGAGCTGGTATGTGGGCCGTTCAAACACTGGTTGATCTTTTTTGTACAGTTTCCCTTTTTGGTCTACATAGTGTGCACATGAATTATGTGTGCCATACAATGCTAACATCATTCTGTTTTATGTGTCCCTTAGACTCGTGAATGATTGCACACTTGTGTTAGTGGATCAGAATCATTTGCAAACCTAACAGTCTTTTGAACATTTTGCGATATCTCGACACCTTGACTAAATTCATGCAAGAATTTGTTGTTCAAAGAATCAATTTTAAGCTTTTCAGGTGTCTGTGCATCTTTATGATCATTTTGACTTTGTATTGTTTTTACTGGTGCTTCTAATGGTAATGCAGAATCATCTGATTGCATTAAAAGTGACGAGTTAAATGCACTTACATCGAGATTTGCATTTTCAATTTTCTTTGTACCTTGCTTGGCAGTTGAGGTGTCCCTGTTGTCTAGATTTCTTGGACAATCTTCAGAAAAATGTCCACCTTTGCGTCCACAATCTGAGCAATACGCCATGACTGGTGGTATATCAACTGGCTCTGTCATGTCAAGCTTTACCTGAGGAGCTTCAGTTTCTTTGCTTGCCAAGTTGTCGACATCTTCTTTCAAAACACTGAGCATCAAGTTGTAGAATGCTCCATCTTGAACTTTGTACCGTCTTTGGCTTGGTTCTCCAATTAGATTTGCTTCTATTGGTTGATCTATTGGATCTTGCAATTTTGGCTCTCGACTATAGATCTGACCACTGTAATCCATGTACAATGACCCTAATTCCATATGCACTAATTGGATGCTTTGCTGGCTTGTGCAGATTTTTGGATAAACACTTAGGTTGATTTTTTGCACTTCATCTTTAAGTTCGCAATACCTGGCTCCACTGAAGTCTGTGAACATCTGGGAGTTCTCTGAATCTGGATTTACTCTGATCAATAGGATCCTGGCTCCTATGCTGCTTTTGCTGCTCATAAGATACCTATGACCTTCTGTATCTGTGTACAAAAATTTATCCCCATTGTAGGCATATAGCTGCAAAATTTTCTCTGTTGCAGTTGTGCACGTGTTGCCACTACTACAATCTTGTTCTGTTGTACTTGAACTCTCAGCTCGATTTGAGTCCATGTCAGCTTCTTCTGGGCCTTGAACAACTTACTCTCCAATCCATCGTGATTGGTTCATTTTCAGCTTAATTATGACAAATTTAGAAATTTGTCTCCCCTCACTGCTTTGAGTCGATCTTTCTGCTAGCTGATGCATGGTTTTTAGGACCCCTTCTGAAGATGCAATAAAGGCACAGTCAGTTGTTGGGGAGATGAGGATAGTCTAGTCCAAGGGATCTCGAAAGAGAAGAAAAATCTACTTCACAAGCACCAAAGAGTAAAAAGTGCCATGGACAGAAGATACGTGGGAACGAGCTCTTATTCATGCCTACAACCTATATCTTACAGAATAGCCCATTCTAGGTGTGAATTTCTAGTGAAATTTACACGAGGATGTTCGTGTGGACTCACAGCACAGCATACTCCGTTTTCACTTTTTTACCAACAGTAAATATTTTTTACCTACAGTAAATATTTTTCACCTACATGGTAAATACAAATCACTTTTTACCTAGAGTAACTTTGTTTACCCATGGTAAATATTTTTTACTGCACCATACGTATTTGGTAGGTAACAGTTCACTGTTACTAGAAGCAATGATTGGGCATCAACAATGCAGTTACAAGAGGAGAAAAGGGGAAAATCTTATGGTAAAGGTGAGTCAACAGGGATAAAGACTTTTGAGTTGAAAAGAGACATGCTGATTTTTTCAAAGAACACATGTCAAAAGAAGCCATGGTCGAGGATTTTTTGAGAATTTGATATTCAGGAGGACCCAGCTGCCACCTCCCCCCCGCAGGTCCCCCCCTGACATGTGCAGAACCTCCAGTTTCAACAGCCACCTTACCTGCTCTTAAATGCTGGTCAAGGCCTTATCCCCATGTGTCACAATCAGAAAAATCAGCATTTACCCTCCCCTCTCACATCACTCTAGAGAATATCTTGATGGAGACATATCAGGTGACGTCAATCTGTTGACCACCCTAAGCAAAAAGTAACCCCAATCAACGGATTTAAGCATGTTTATCCCTAATCCTAAACCCTCTCAGAAACCTATATAAGGAGGCCTTCTCTCACTCAAAACCAACACTTCACCCACTTCACCAAGCAATGAAGCTATGACGACATTGCTCACAACGAGGAGCTATGGATGGAGCTCTACTCTCTCTCCCTCTAGTATGCTACATTACTAGCCCTAAAACCTAAATAAGGAGTCTTCTCTCATGCTCCATGGCCACCATCCTCGCCATCATTCTCTAAGGTATTGATGTGTTGCTAGTAGGATCATACCTACTTGCTGGGTTGATTGTTTTTGACAAGGGATTATGCCATCCTTGGCTTGCTTCTCTATATCCTTGTTATGTATGATCAGATGCCGTTGTATTGTTAAGCTGATGTCTTGTGTATATATGCTACATAAGGTCCCTAAGATTCGTTTCTATGTGTTTTGCCATATGTTTTGATGCCATCATAATGCCAGAAGTCTCACTTGCCTATGTGCACTATGTGTGAGGTCCCTAAACCTCGTAATTTAGGGTGGTGTCCCCTTTGTTTTGTTCTTTGCTTGTTTGCATGAGGCGTGGTTTGTGGAGTGTGCACGAGTACAGAGGCCACCCGATTGCACTGCTCTTTTTCCCGCCATCACTAGCTTTTCTTGGTTGTACTATTTTGCTTTTGAGCAGTTTGTTCGGTGTGATTTTTTTCGATGGTGTGTGTGTTTTTTGCGTTTTTGATGCTTTCTGGCTCGTTCTGGCTTTTTTTGTCTTTTTCTGGCACTTTCGAAGACTTTCTTTTTATTTTTCTAACTTTTTTGTAAAATTTTGAATTTTTTTTAAAAAAAGTATTTTTATGATTTTTTACGATTTTTTGGGGAAGTTTTGATTTTTACAATTTTTTTTGTGAATTTTCTATTGTTTTACGAACTTATGTGAGTCATTTTCTGATTTTTTTTAATGATTTTTTGTTACCATATACATGTGGTAGTGATGTGTGTGAACACACTAGGACTGCCGGGGCATTTTTTCCCTCTTTAGGAGGTTTTTTCCCCCGTGCATTGTATATACGCCCATCACTCTAGGGCTATCTATTTTTCCATTGCACACTAAGTAACACTCTCTCTATTGTGTGCCTTGAGCTTCCTTCGTCTTCTCCAAGCTGTGTGTGTTTCTCTGCAACCCTAATTCCAACAATTGGTATCAAAGCAGGTCACGTCCTCCCGGGCTTAGTCGCCAGCTGCTCCAGCACACGCCTGCTCACTTTCTCCGATTTCAGTGAGCTTTGGCGAGCGTTCGCAGGTCGACAAATATTTTGGGACAGCTCGAAGAGCTGGGTCTGCTCAGAATTTTGATTTGGGCTCATTTCGGCCTCCTTTTCCACTACGGGCAGTACTGCACAGGCTATTTCGTCATTTTGTGCAGATTTTCTGTCAGTGCCGTTTTCTGCATAACAGGTGCCTTATAGTCTTCTACGGTTTGTGCTATATAGCACAAGTTGTTCCCGCTCCATTTCTCCTATTTTCGGGCTGTTTTCACATCAGGTGCAGCATTTACCATGGCTGACAACAACAACACAGATGTGTTCAAGATGTTTGCTGCTGAGGACAGGTTGGATGGGGACAACTACCCTATGTGGGCTTATATGATGCAACATGTTCTTGTGTCAAAAGGTGTCTGGAACATTGTGCAGGGCATTGATGTACGTCCTGGTTCTGAAGATGTAGGCGATATTGAGGATGTTGCAGGTCTTGCTGCAAGGATTGCAGCTGTTAGAGTTGTTTTGCCTACGGCAGAACAAGCTCGTTGGGATGTTAAGGATGCACAGGCTCATGCATTGATTGCGTTGTCTGTGAAGCGCACCATTATTCCTCACATCCGTTCAGCAAAATCTGCAAAACAGGCTTGGGATATTTTAGCAGGTCTTTATGCAAGCCGCAATGAGGCTAAAATTGCTTTGCTGCGTAAAGAGCTAGAGTCAAAGATTATGCATGAGGAAGATGATATGGACACTTTCCTTGCTAGTGTCAAGGATATCAATGAGCAACTCATTTCTGCAGGTGAAGTCATTTCGGACAGTTCCCTTGTGCAGACTGTTCTTGATGCCTTACCAGATTCCTACCAGACTTTTGCTAGTACTTGGAGACTGATGACCCAAGGAAATCCTGAAGTTGTCAAGTTTGATGCATTATGCACATTGTTGTTGCAAGAGTCACTTTCTAGAAAAAGCAGGACTAGGCAGCGTGCAGTTGAACAGGCTTTTATTGCTTCTCAAAGAAAGGGTGGTAACAGTAATGCAGCCACTTCTTATGGTTCTGCTGCGAGTGGCAAAAATTCTGTTCCTAATGCTTCTGCTGGCAGCACTTCGTCTGGCAATTGTGGCGATAAGGGAAAAAAGAAGATGCGTTGCCATTATTGTAAAGCCAATGATCACTTGATCAAGTCGTGTCCTAAGTTGAAGGCCAAAGAGGCTAAGAAGAAAGAGGGTGGTTCCACTGCAAATGCTGGTTCCACTACAAATGCAGCCATTGTTGAATCTTCTGTGAAAGGAGATTGTGATGCTGATGTTGATGCAGAATGGGCTTTTAGTGCAGAGTGCACTTACAATCCTGCTGTCCATGATGCATGCTTGTCAGTTGCTGCAGATTCACATGTGTGGTATTTCGACAGTGGTGCTACAAAGCACATTACCTCACATCGTGAATTGTTTACCTCTCTCGAGTCTGTCCCTCATGGGAATTCAGTCACTTGTGCCAACAACGCCTCTTATCCAGTTCAGGGAGTTGGAAAGATTGTGCTCACTGCTGCTAATGGCAGTTCCTTCACACTTGTTGATGCACTTTATGTACCTGGGATCAAGAAGAATCTCTTGTCTGTATCCGCACTTGCTAGACTTGGACTTGTAGTCAAATTTGTGGATGACAGATGTACAGTTCATGATCTCAGTTTTGGTGATGAAATTGTTGCATCTGGGCTTTTGTGTCATGGGCTGTATAAGCTCACTTTGTATGACAAGTGTGGACAAAATTTTGCAAATGCTGTTGCAGATTCAAGGGCTATTTCAGATGCAAAACTTTGGCATGCACGTTTTGGTCATCTGAATTTTGCCAGTTTGCTGCGTTTGCAGAAATCTGATATGGTTGCTTCTTTGCCGCCTCTTGAAGCACCTGTCAAACATGTTTGTGAAGGCTATATTCTAGGTAAAATGCAGCGTTCTAAGTTTCCAAAGGATGGTTCAGTTAGGGCCACATGCAGGTTGCAGCTTGTGCATAATGATGTTTGTGGGCCCATGCAAACTCCGTCCTTGGGCAATTACCTGTACTTCGTGACTTTCATTGATGATTACTCCACGCATGCATGGGTATTTCCGCTTAAAGCGAAGTCCGAAGTTTTTATGTGCTTCAAACAATTTTTGGCTATGGCTGAAAATGTCTCAAAATGTACTATGGGCACCCTCCGTTCCGATAGAGGGGGGGAGTATATGTCTCATGAATTTAATGTATTTCTGGCTAGTCGTGGGATAAAACACCAATGTATAGTGCCTTATACACCTCGGCAAAATGGTGTTGCTGAGAGGAAAAACAGGTCACTAACGGAAATGGCACGATGTATGGTCAAAAGTCAAGCTTTTCCGCATTCTTTTTGGCTTGAGGCCATCATGTGTGCCACTTATGTACTTAACAGGTGTCCTACGAAAGCTTTGCAGTCTATTACTCCATATGAAGCATGGCCTGATAGAAAACCTTCTATTGAGCACATGCGTGTTTTTGGCTGTTTGGCATATGCTTTGGTGCCACAAGTGCAGCGCAGAAAATTGGATGATAAGGCTGTCAAATGTATTTTTGTTGGTTATAGTGCTGAAAGCAAAGGTTACAGGTTGTATCATCCGCAAACAAAATGTATTCTGGTTTCACGGGATGTAGTGTTTGTGGAAGACTCTGTTCAGCCCTTGCTGTCATGTACTAGAGACAGTAATGTAAGCTCACAGGACATTTATGACACTTTGTTGCCTCTTTTCAATGGTGGAAATACGAATGTAAGTTCCATTGAGGCAAATGTACAGCCTATGGGGGTTTCTGAAAATGTTTTAGAACAGCCTATTGCTGATGCAGATGTACATGATGTACTTGATGAGGAAAGGGCTGAAAATGAGCAGGCTAGAGATATGCCAAAATGGCTGGTGCACACTTTGCGTGACAATAAATTGGATGCACCTTTATCTAGTCGTACTCGTTCAGGCTCTCGCCATGCATCTTATGCATCAGATTGTTATGCTTTGGCTGTGTCTAGTTTACATGATGTTGAGGAGCCTCTGTCTTTTGATGAAGCACAGAATTCAGAAAATTGGATTGCTGCCATGAAATCAGAATATGATGCACTTATAGAGAATGACACATGGACTTTATGTGATTTGCCTCCTGGCAAAAAGGCCATTGGTACGAAGTGGGTTTACAAGTTGAAACGCAAGCCGGATGGTGAGATCGATTGCCATAAGGCTCGACTTGTTGCAAAGGGTTATGCACAACAAAAAGGCATAGATTATGAAGATACTTTTGCTCCCACTTGTCGTATGACTACTGTGCATTTTCTATGTGCATTGGCAGCTCATTTTGGTTGGGATGTACATCAATCAGACATTGTTACTGCTTTCTTGAATGGTGACATATTTGAGGAAGTTTATGTAACGCAGCCTCGCGGTTTTGTCATAAAAGGACAAGAGGACAAAGTGTGCAAATGTAAGAAGGCTTTGTATGGGTTGAAGCAATCTCCTCGTGCTTGGTATGAGAAAGCTGACACTCATTTGGTTAAACGAGGCTTTCGTAACAGTCCAACAGAAAGCACATTGTATGTAAAGCGTGAGGATGATGTATTTCTCATTGTGGTTCTTTATGTTGATGATTTGCTGATCACTGGACCAAATGAGAGACATATTGCTGAATTTAAGGCTGATTTGAATGCTACTTTCAAGATGAAAGATTTGGGGCTGTTGCATCATTACTTGGGTATACATTTTAAGCAATGTGATGGTGGTATTGCCTTATGTCAGAAAAGTTACATAGAGACATTGCTATGTAAGTTTGGACTTGAGGATTGCAAACCTATTGCCACTCCCATGGAAACAGGTTTGAAGTTGAGTCTACATGATGCTGGTGATCCTATTGATGTCACTCTTTACCAAACTGTTGAATGTTTCATTTATGTATGCAACACGAGGCCAGATATTCAGTTTGCAGTCTCGCAGGTCAGCAGATTTATGCATAGCCCAGGGTCTAAGCATTGACAGGCTGTCAAGAGGATTTTCCGCTACCTTAGTGGCACTTTACATCTTGGCTTGTTTTATCCCAAGGGGGGATCATTGCCGCCAGACTTACATGCTTTTTCGGACTCAGATTGGGCTGGTTGTTTTGACACGCGAGTGTCCACAAGTGGTTTTTGTTTCATGCTTGGCAGTTCATGTATATCATGGTTGAGCAAGAAGCAACCTACTCTGGCCACTTCGAGTTGTGAGGCTGAGTACAGGGCATTCTTCACAGCTACGGTTGAGTGTGTATGGCTCAGACGCCTTATGGCTGACTTGGGTGTTGGACAGGACACTGCCAACACTATCTACACTGACAGTCAGAGCGCATTGGCAGTTGCAAGGAACCCAGTTTTTCATGCTCGCACAAAGCACATTGAGGTGTATTACCACTATGTCAGGGAGAGGCTCTCAGCAGGAGAGATCAGCTTGGCTTATGTGCCAACACAAGACAACCTTGCAGATCTTTTCACAAAGGCATTGTCTCGTGAGAAGCTTGAAGCTTTCCGCAAGGCTTTGGGCTTACTCCCCTTTGTGGACTGATCCTGTCCTCAGGGCATGGCACTTCCTTTTACTCATGTGCCAGCTCTTGTTCACCGCATCACTCCAGCGGGGATTTGTTACCATATACATGTGGTAGTGATGTGTGTGAACACACTAGGACTGCCGAGGCATTTTTTCCCTCTTTAGGAGGTTTTTTCCCCCGTGCATTGTATATACGCCCATCACTCTAGGGCTATCTATTTTTCCATTGCACACTAAGTAACACTCTCTCTATTGTGTGCCTTGAGCTTCCTTCGTCTTCTCCAAGCTGTGTGTGTTTCTCTGCAACCCTAATTCCAACATTTTCTGTGTTTTGAATGAATTTTATGATTTTTCTGGTCAATTTTGGATTTCTAATGAATTTTAAGTGACCTTTTTGAGTTTTTTACTATTTTTGGTGATTTTTTGACTTTTTTTAATAATTTTCTAAGAGGCTTCTAATTTTTTATGAAGTTTTGAAACTCTTTATTTTTTCTTATTTTTATATTTTCTTGTGATTTTTTTTTTAAAATTTTTGTGTGATTTTAGACTCTTTTTTATTTTTGTGAGGTTTTTTTTTATTTTTTTTTGGGAAAATTTTTATCCCTTTTATTGTTTTTTTTCTTTTTTATTCTTTTCGTATTTTTTAATGATTTTTTTGGTGATTTTTTTTTTGAAAATAAATAAATTTTTAGTTTATTTTACTTATTTATTGGATTTTTTAATTTTGATTTTTATTCCTATTATGTAAATAAATAACTAAATTTACCTGTAAATTACCTGTTGACTGGCGGAGATTGACGTGCCTCTGCACCTGGGGTCAGCGTGCAACGGTTTGAAGGCGAGCTAGCTAGAGTAGTCAATGCGTGGTTGGCAGCGCCTGTGAGCACGCAGGACATAGAGCGGAAGAAGTGAATACGACAGAGAGAGAGCGGGAGAAGTGGACAGCGGAATCCGGATGCACTGCAGTGGGCTACACGACAAGGCGAGGGGGAGTGAGAACGCGCGTGGGGCGGGCCTGTCAGCGCGCTGTACGAGGAGAAAAGCATACGGCAAATTCCCAAAAAATTCTAGGAATCTTAGAAAATTACCGACATTTACAACCGAACATTTACGACATGCAAACATACACCGAAAATAGGAGATTTTTTCGAAAACGCCAATATCGACAAAATTGTCGATGCGGTCCTCGGAAATAGTAAAATGCTTAAAACTTGACCACGGAAGGCACAAATGCGAAAAAATGATGCCGTAAATACGCACACACAAATGGCTCGTAAAGATCGCAAAATCAAATTTTTATGGAATGAAAAAATTAGCAAAAATTGCCAAAAAATTACAAAAATTATCCAAAAAATATCCAAAAAAATTCTAAAAATTCTCCACACATGGGGAAATAGTGCAGCCAAATAAAATTGCCAAAATCACATGAATTCAATTGCCAACAATTTTATCAATAAAATCAAAGACTAGGCAATTAAACCGGCAAAATTACCGACAAAATTAGGTTAAAAATTGATGCAATTAGAGTGTGTAAATCTCTGTTTTGAGCACAAAAATGCAGCATTTAATCATTACACACATCAATTATGCAATCAAAACATTGAATTAACCATGCAAATTACACACTTTTTATGCACACACAGACTAAAAAATTGGCAGTTTTTACCAATCTTTAGGTGCACACACAAAAGGGTTAAACTTGTCGGATTTGCAATGTGACTTCATAAATCAATAGTTAGGCATGAGAACAACACCAATCAATTATCACAATTCAAAAATCATAACGCACACATTGATTTTTAGGTGCACACACATGGGCAAAATAATGCACACACACCTAAAATTAGCATACACACACACTCAAGTATAATACACACATTTGAAATTGATTTTTAGGTGCACAAACATGGGCAAAATAATGCACACACACCTAAAATTAGCATACACACACACTCAAGTATAATGCACACACAGTTGAAATTGACCATCCAAGAATGCAATTAACTCAATTAGGCACCCAATTAGCAACACATTTTCACCAATTAGCAATTAAAACATGTCAAATCATACGCCACTAATTCTTAAAAATTTCGGCATTACGACAGCGTGAAAACAAAAAATCGTAAAATTTCCAATCCACATTGCATCATCATGGTGGGATCTCTGCACAATTCTACACATCTCTAGATTCTAGGGAGGTTGAGAATACCACCTTAATTACCTTTCCATTGAAGATCAATCACTACAACAAAAAAACGTGATATCGACGCGGCCCATTGCTATGCGCGTCGCTATCCGCGTCGCTGTGAAACCAGTCGCTATTAGCGACGCACATAGCGACAACCATAGCAGAAAAAACATTTCTTGGGTAGAGGGAAGGTAGCCTGGCCTGTGCCCAGTTAAAAGATGGACACAGCCACAGCCAGACTTCCTGCCCTCTGCCCAAGAAAGCGAGGAGCACCAAAATATCAACCATGCTCCCGCGCGCAGAAATTTCGGCAGAGTTCCCTTTGTTTTTACATAAACTTTTCAAAAAAAACCATATCATGTATACGTCTCCTACATGCTATCCATGTAGGATCTCACATGAGATTTAAGGCCAATGAAAGACAACCGTACCAACTGAAAAGCATAGCCATAACTTAAAAGAAAAACCATAACTTAAAAGCATAACCATAACTTAAAACCATAACCGGCTATAACCACTTTGATCAAAACCATAATGCAGATAACCATAACCATAAACAAAATTAACAATAACCATAAGCATAACCAGAAAGAGAAACAATAACTGTCTATACAATGACAATGACAATAATCATAACCATAAGAGAAACAATAACTGTCTGAACACTAACTGTTTGTACAAAAAAGAGACACAGAAGCGTGTCTGTGTCTCACAAAGCATAAAGATGAAATCTGGTCCACTAATGACTAGGCGTCGCAACCTGCACATAGGACAACTCACAAAATTAGTATTGATATTACTTCACATATACTGACTTAATTAAATCAACTCACACATATTAACGTCTCACCTCAAGCGATCAGCGAGACTGTAAGGCCTCCCAGTCTACAGGCTCTCCTGAAGCTTCAAGATCATTTAGTACTTCATAGATACCTCTGCGATATCCATCTGACTCCTCCTCGCATGATGGAGCTCGATGCATCGCAAGATTTTGCGTTTATACAAAAATCAAAGTAATAAGAATACATGATTCATCGCGTTTTAAAAAACGCCATAGTTAAGATTGGATTAGAAACTCACAAACTCATAGCGAAAGGTGTCGAAGCCTTCACTGCCAAGATGAGATGTCCCTCTAGTCATCTCTCGTACCTGCGCGGCCTCACGCTGCTCTCTGAACCGCGTGGCCGTTGTCCGCTCATCCTCCCTGATCTGCAGCCACGTCTCGTGTGGGATGCCCGAAGGCTTCGGCGAGCCGGTCCTGAAAGCCTTCCGAGCTGCATCTCGTCGATGTTTGATGGTGTCCCGTGCAACACCCTTGATCCACCGCGCCGAAACAACGAAAGAACCCGGAGCAGGCTGGTACTCTCTCAGGATGGTCTCCACTATGTAAGTGACTTTTTCCTTTTCTTACTGATCCCAAGACGTCAGAATGCTGGTCGAAAACTGCAGCTCCACAAGCTGGAAAATCCGCTGTCGCATCTCAGTCCCGACTCTATCCATGTCAACAGAACCATCTCCCCGTACAGTATAGATCTTGGAGGCACTAGGATCGTGTGCCCCCCAAGGTGTCCGAGGTGTGCCAAGAGGTGTGTCGAGAGGTGTGTCTAGGTAAGACGGGGGTTGTGAGCGAGGAGGGGTCAAAGCATCTGTGGACCCTCCTCCACAGCAACCACCACCTCCACCTGGTGATCGCCGAGATTGGCAAGTGCTCCTGTGCTCCGAAGATGAGGACGTACCGCCTTTGCCTCACCCCTAGGTGTCGAAGCGGCCGTGATGGGAGAAGAAGGCGTCGTACCCATAGGCGTCCTGAAGCCCGTAGGTGTCCCCCCCCTAGGCGTCGGACCCTCGGGTGTGAAGCCCGGAGGCGTAGTACCCGTGCCTCTGGCTACCCAGTACTGAGAAGCCTCTACCATCTGAGCAGGTGTCATCCGTGTAACGAAGCCCATGAATGCATCTGCCCTCATGGAAGCGGGATCTGGAATCTCGTCTGCCATACTAAAGTCCTGCACAAAGAAAGTAAAATAAAGCGTCAGAACACAGTTGTTTAAATTAACTTTAAGCTTAATTTTAAATCAAAGTCTTCACACAAACACTTACAGGCCTAGGCCTCGACGAGTGAGGCATCATCGATAGGATCTTGCACCGTATCATCGTCTATCTCTAATTGCAAACATAACTCTGTCCCAACTCGTTCTGCAAATTGTCTTCATCCATTGCATCTTCATCTACAAGTGTCAATTCTGGCTCGTCTGCGTCATCCCTCGTATATCTGTCAGCTTCCTCTGCCATACCTTCATCCATCTCATCTAATGTCACAGTAGTATGGACGTCATCTGACTGCCTTTCCTCCAGGAGATTTGCCCTTCAAATACTTGTTTATTTCTTGGAGCAACCTGAACCACAATTCACCATTGTCGCTCTCAAGGGTCCGGTACAAAGACCACTTGCTCGCAATGTCCGGGGAGAGCAAATGTGTCGCTTGCATCTGTCCAAGTCTTTGTAGAATCTATTTGCACAAGTTTGTTTCCATCTCTGCGTACCGTTGCATTGCGACCAGAAGTAATCACCTGGAACCACTTCACATCCAACAAAAACATCTCAAACCGCCTGAAGCTTACTTTCATGATATCTGACACCAGACCACAGTAATCCAGGTTGCTAGTGCTCTCATTCGTGTCTCTAGCACCGGCCCTGCTCTTTTGCATGAAACTAACCATTACCCCATTGTCAAACGTGTTTCTTCTGCTGTCAATTTGTTGTGTTCTGAAATGCTTTCCATGCGACCACAGTGCCATGTATGTATGATACTTCTAGTCACATCCAATAGCCAGCTCTTCCTCTTCTAGAGATATAGGTTCTCCGATCTGTCGAGCTGCTCTCACTGTCTTGTCCAACCATGCCATTGTAGGGAATTCAGGTAGATGAGCGAGATAGTCTGGCAAGGGTAAGCCTCTAGTCGTTCGACTTCACCCGAAATCCTGTTGCTCTAGATTGCGTCTCTCTTTCTCTTATTTGTACCTTTCAAGCCATTTTTGCATCGGCGCTGAATTTAGTATCGCACTTCCTCCATTAAACACCCCTTGATCGCAATTGGAAGAATGAATTGCAAGAACTTATGCCAGTCGTGCGATTTCAACCCTGACAGTTGATCGTCACGGGTGAATGCTATCTTGAGACATCACATATATCCTGTTGGCGTCCTGAACTCTGAAATCACCCTTTTCACTTGTCGCTCTTCGTTTTTTAGCAATACCCATGGCGCTCATGGAAGTTTTTTTTGACTAGCTGCATTGGTGAAAGGCCACAGCTCTGGCATCTTTCCAACCGACTGCAAATCATCTCGTGAAGCTCGATTGTCTTTCATTCCCATGATTGTCTTCCAGAGGAGCTCTCCCACATTCTTGAATATATGCATTGGATCCAGCAAATGGTTAATTAGTAGATCACCCCAGTACGGCAACGTATGGAGAATGGACAAACGTTTCATTCCTGGAACAGGTTGCCCCTCATGTTGCTCCCATCGGCGACGCCACTCTTGTACATGCATAGGACGACATTCCACGCGACCAAGCTGGTCTTCGCGCAAGTGATGGCCATCTGGAAGATAACGGTGGTGGCCTTGATAAATTGTCTTTCAAAGAGAGGTAGAATAGCACACATCCAAAGACTGCCTGCAAATTGGACATGCATTGTATCCCGAAGTTGTTAGTCCTGCATATATCAAAGCATGAATCAGGCCAAGGCAAAGGGATTGCGAATAGCGAGAATTTTGTAAATCAATAACCATTACCAGAAGCTTCTCCGTATCTTGGCCAATCATGCATAGTCCACATAAGAAGTCCATGGATCCTTGCATGCTGTTGTCCTACTGGTTCAACCGCATCTGCTATATCGATCCCATGCCATAACTCCTCGAGCTCGTCAACTAGTGGAGCTAGATAAACATCCATGTTTTTTGCTTTGAACTTACTAGGTACAATCAAGCTTAAAATCAAATGACCCTTCTTGATAGCAAGCCACGTCGGGAGGTTGTAATTGATAAGGCACACAGGCCAAGTGCTCCATGACGAGCTTCTCAAGCCAAATGGATTGACTCCATCCATTGCCATGCCCAAACGCAAATTGCATGGTTCACTCTTAAAATGTGTCCAGGTATCTTCAATGTGCCTCCAAGCCTTCGAATCAGCGGGCACCCTAAATGTTGCGTCAGTGGATCTATTCGTAGAATGCCACCGCATCAACTTTGCAATGGAACCACAACAAAACATGCTTTTTATCCTAGGAATAATAGGGAAATGCCGCAACACTTTAGCTGGCACTGTCTCGCCAACTGCATCTTGTTTGTAGCGCATTGATCTGCACTGAGGACACGACAGACAATCTGCAAATTCATTGCGAAAAAGAATGCAATCATTTGGACATGCATGAATCTTGTTGTAGTCCAAGCCAAATGAGGTCAGAAGTTGCTTTGCGTCTGGCCTCGAGGGGGGCATTTCATTGCCCCCCTAACCTGTTTAAGCCACATTAAATTAAAATTAAAGCTCTCCGAGCACATCACCGTTGCAATCGGAAAATCTCTTTTGTAAATTATGTACCTAAACAAAGCAGTGACGCTTGCATCTGACCACCCGTACACTGACTGAAGATTCAAAAACGCCAGACAAGTACGAAGCACAGATATTTTGGTGCCTTCATAGATTGGTTGACGTGCTAACTTTCTCAACATGTCTTCAGGAGATAGGCGCACAGCTTCTGGTGCTGCTTCGTTCGTGTTCTCCTCGCTTGTCTGGAAGAAGGCATCCAGCATCTCCTCCATGCCGTCGTCTTCTGTCTGTAAGCCCTTTTCTGCTTCCATCCGTGGCTCTATATTGGTCGGACCTTCACGCATAATCTTTTTTCTCTCTCTCTCAGATGTAGGTGCTATGTCGCAGAAATCAATGCCCGTTCCGTAGGAGTCGTATCGCAGATTCTGTACGGTTTCTCTAGCAAACTCTCCGTACTTGTGCACATGCTCATTACATATCCTACGCTTGCGCAGGATTTGATACTTGCAGAGTGTGCACGAGCATGCAATCTTTTCCTCCATGTTAGTTGATGACGTTGCCATCTACAATGATTATGAATGTTGTTTTAATATATATATATATATATATATACTCCTCACAATGTAAACTACCTCGTATTCTCTAGTCTTGCCCAATCTCCGTACACCTCGGTCCAGAGGTGTACGGAGATCAGGACCACCGGGTCAAAATCTCCTCTTTATTGGTTAAATCCTATTTGGGTAGACACATACGTGCACTCTCAGGTGTACATGGCAATGCATGTAGCAGGCAAAACCCCTTTGCCTCTTTTAGTTCCATAGTTTCTTCTTTGTCTACATACCCTATCTCTTGTTCTTTCTCTCTCGATCTCACTCTTGCTATCTCTCTTTCTCTCTATCTCTCTCTATTTCTCTATTTTCCTATTTCTCTGCCATAACTCTTGGAGCTCCACTTCCCTATCTCTCTCTCTCTCTGCCTATATATATATGTATATATAACTCTCTTTCTCTATCTCTCTATTTCCTATCTCTCTCTCTCTCTCTCTCTCTCTCTCTCTCTCTCTCTCTCTCTCGCTCTCTACTTCCCTATCTCTCTAATGATCGAACAAGCGACTGATCAAGGGAGATCTAGACGCCCATGACTGCGGAGGACTACACAACATCGACAGAAGCTGCATCAGAGGATCTAGCTAGGTCACTTTGGCTCGACATGCACAACGTCCGTTCAGAGTACTGACCATGGAGGAGATCTAGCTATCCCAACTAGCTCGTTTAGCCGTTTAGTCCACACCCAGCAGTTTAGGATTCCATAATATTTTATTTTGTCATCTTCTTACTCTGACTTTGTATCAGATCCATCACATTGTAACTTTCTTGTCTCATGTCTCATAGGTCACTTTGGCCTTTCGAAGACGTTAATATAACATTTCATTTCATTTCTCTCTTTAATTTTTTTTTTCTTTAGTTTTAATTTCCTAAGCATACATTAATTCTCTCTCTCTCTCTCTCTCTCTCTCTCTCTCTCTCTCTCTCTCTCTTTCCTACACACACACACACACACATTTCTCTCTCTCTCTCTCTCTCTCTCTCTCTCTCTCTCTCTCTCTCTTTCGTACACACACACACCTGTCTCTCTCTCTCTCTTTCCTACACACACACACACACCGCTCTCTCTCTCTATTTCCTACACACCTCTCTCTCTCTTTCCTACACACACACACCGTTCTCTCTCTCTCTCTCTCTCTCTCTCTCTCTCTCTCTCTCTCTCTCTCTCTCTTCTCCCACACACACACACACGATGTAGAGGTAGAGAGAGAGAGAGAGCAAGAGAGAGGGGTTGGGGAGGGTGGAGATGGACATAATACCTGCGCAGCAGGTTTCGGCCAAGACCCGAGCAGGCAAAAATGGCCCCTGCGCGCGGGTTTTTCTTTTTTACCCCAATTTTTTTGGCATCAATATACGCGTCGCTATACACGTCGCTATACGCATGGCAAATCAATCCTTTCCACGCGTATTTCGACGTACATTGCGACGCGTATAGCGACGCCCGCTAATGTCGTCGATATACACGTGGAAAGGCATGGCCGTCGATATAGGCGCGTCGATATCTTCATTTAGTGTTGTAGTGAATTGAATAATCGAATGCTCCAATCCTTTGTAGCAAATGAATAAATTAGAAAAATTTAGTCAAATTAGCAAGTGGTTAGTGTGAAATTAGAGTGTGTAAACACACAATTCGCAAGATATGGTCACACAGTAGGGAATTATGAACACAATGCTTCATGCACACACATTCAAAATCCACAAAAGCATAAACACACAATTGAAATTAGTAGTGAAATTAGTGAGGGAATGCATTTGATTATGCCACAATTACACTAGCGTAGGCCATCGTCCCCGGCAACGACGCCAAATTTTGGGGGTCCCATCGTTGCAATAGCTCCAATGACCAACAAAATTATCAATCCGGAGGGATGAGCTACCTGGCTAGGGCGTGGAAACACTCACACGGTTAGTGAGCTAATCGCGGCAACACAAATGGTTAACTCTACGAGGTGAGCTTCTCGGCCTATGGAGGAGCGAAGCCACAATGAAGGGAAATCTCCATATCCACTTCTCTTCACCTCTAATCAACCCAAACACACACACTACGATTGCAAAACTCACACATCACTAATCCTATCATGCAACACACTAATAGCAAGCACACACACATAGATCTATCGAGCACCACACTCCAATCAAACCTACATGCATAAACAAGCAAAAGAGGGCAATCACATAAGATTAGAGAGGGATTAACCACTAATTAGTTAAAATATAGCTAATCTAAGCATCATGATTCATAAGCAATCATAAAAAGTATGAGAGAGGCATATGAGAGATAATGAATCATTGAGTAGTGTTAATCAAGTCTCATGAGCAAGGAGAAGCTCAAGGACTCCATAGCCACACACCTCAAGAGCTCTCATCAAAGAGTGCTCTCAACAAATGACTTTAGAACCCTAATTTCTTTTACACACTACCTTATATACCTAGGGTAAAAATGTGCAATGTCCGGCCGCCCAAGGCCTTTAGGGCTCACCACTTACTGAATCTGCAACCTAGGCACAGTAAAAGCGACCTATTCTTTACAACTTGGAACTCCCATTGAGCCCATAACACATTAAAATATTATAATGTCTTGAAAATTCAGGAATTTACAATACATGACCATTTTGGGAAATTGTGAAAAATGTGTGACTCCAATCTTTACTGCTTCTTCGTATTCATCCTCGATGTGCATCCGTACGTCTTCGGTTTTAGCAGCTCCCGTTAACTGATGTTGACTCAGTTAACAACATCCTTGGAGTGACAGACATGAATGATACACTTAGTAGGAGTCTAAGGCCTTGCCAAAAATGTGCTAAGGGAGGAATGGATGCAACGTTCAGTGTTCACTCCCATACCCCATCCTGAAGTATAAAGTGATGGTGATAAAGAAAAGAGTCAAAGTGGAAGCAACAGAGCTAGTGTTTGAGGAAGATGTCAAAGATTCAGATACTACAAAGAAGATAGTGGATTCCCAACCAAAGTGGAGAAAAGCGTCGCTCTTCAATTACCCCCGATTTCTAAAGTACTTGGTGGAAGCTCCCAAAAACATAAGGGGATGACACTCTATTTTGACCAGTCCCTCGTGTACACACATGGGCAAACCACACCAAAATCTTGAAGAAACATCCCACCTGGCTCAATTACCCATCTATGCCACCGCCCAAGGAAGGAGAGAGAATAAGTGTATCTTATATGGTGAAAACCCTAAAAGGCACCATTAGAATCTTCACTGGCTCCCCTGACTTGATATGTGTGATGATCATGAAGATATGAAAAACCCTCGTGGCATGCATTGAAGTGTTCACATCATCCAAAGCTAGAACTCAACCCTATTGTCAACGGGTGACACTATCACCACAATGCCATTTGATTTGTCAAAGCAGCCATCCCTGGAGGTGTTACATCTATTATACCAAAGGATAATGTTCTTACCAAGCCACCACATGCAAGCTCTTGAGGAAGCCTCCTACAGCAGCTTCTTTGCTTAACGATGTGAGCGGGATGAAAACACACACAGCGCCTCTATAACGACCCGAAACACACTCTTGGGAAGATACACACACACACACTATGGGGCACCACTCGGCTTACACAACACACCTGGCCGAGACAGGGAACACACCTCTGGAGTGAGAGGAGAGAGACTATCCACTTGCCCACTCCACACAAACACACACACACACACCCAAAAAAAATCAGCTCAAAAGAGAAGAATTTCTGATTTTTAGATACAATTGAGCTTGGGCCAACACTAATGGCGCAAATAGCTCACACAATATGGGTAAAAGATACCAGATACAATCACAAATTGGAGTAGAAGCTTCGCTCATAGGAGAAACTTACACAGCCAAAACAGCAGAAAAAGAATGAAAAATTTGGCAAAATGGACAGTACCATCGCGTCCGGAACAGTCCAAAATCCCAGTCTACAATGTCAAAGTGCTCAAATCCGACATCGAATGAGCAGTTTATGGCCAAAACAGGCTCCAAAAACCCTAAAAACACACCTACGGCTGTTCCTCCTCTCTTCTCCACATTTTTTCTAGTCTTCTCTTAGTTTTCTCAGTTCCCATACTTAGCTTTATTAGTTGGGCACCCTTGGCCTTTTAGATGACCTCAAACGGACCCCGAACAGGCCAAAAACTGACCTCGCAGTACATAGTTGTCACCTTTTTGCATCATCCGCACACCTGGCACTCATTTATTTTCAATAATGCGTCTCACAACCACGTGAAGTGGCCCCAAAAAGTGGTCCTAATGATGACCTTTCTGCATAACTCTCACAAGAAAACACCCACGTTGTATCCGTATTCATCCACGTGAAAATATTGACCCCGTTCCGCCTCCTGACGCCACTAGATGCTATGTGACGCACCTGCTTACCTCATGTCTTTGACCCGCGGATAGCTTCCTCGAGAAGTTTTACGCGCTACCAACTCCTCCTTATTGTAGAAAAAACACACTGGTAATGGTAACGATGAAAATCGATGCACTATGTACACCCTGTCCTACCTGTATACATGTGGGCCCCACGTAACCACCTGACTCTGGAAAATGGGCAATCCTTTATTTTATGCACCACGCATGTATATGTACATATGCACAATCTATTAATCCAAAAAACTCCTGACGTAATTTGCCCATCCCCTAGCCTGCTAGATCATTCATGATCAGCAGCAGCAAAAAGAGATACGAGGCTCGCCTCATCACACGTCTCCTCATCCCTCACAAATATCACTTGCTCCACAGACAGCTCATCCTGCTCCACCATCATCAATCTAGCATGATAAAATTTAAGATGCAATTCATTCACCCTTGACTTATGTAGAACCCCATCCAGGTTAGCCAACTGATATGTACCATTCGAGAAACACTCCACTACCTTGAAAGGGCCTTCCCACTTAATTTGAAACTTCTTTTGGAAGGTGTTGTCCAGCTTTCTATTGTAGCGCAAAACCAAGTCATGCTTCTTGATACCCTTACTTTTGACCTTTTCATTTATCTTTGCCAAAGCCTTATCCTGCATCTACCCATAATACTCCCATGCGCTCGTCCTATCCAACTGAACCTCTTGTAACTGCAAGAGCCTCTCTTTGAATGCATCACTAGGCATCCCAAGAAACTTCTCTAGCATCTTGAATGTAGGCAACTCTACTTCCACAGGCAATAGTGCTTCCTTTCCATACACCAAATGAAATGGAGTAAACCATGTACCTGTCTTCACCGAAGTACGGTAAGCCCATAATGCACTAGGCAATTCCAAATCCCAATTCTTTCCTTGGTGCTCTGTCACTTTCGAAAGAATTTATACCAACTCACCATTGAATTTTTCATTTAAGCCATTACACTGCGGGTAATAAGGAGTGGTATGCTGATGCCTAATCTTCATCTTTGTACATAAAATGTCTAGCAGTTTAGCTCTAAATCTTGGCCCCTTATCTGAAAGTAGCTCCAATGGCACCCCAAACTTGCAACATATTTCATCATACACAAATTTTGCCACATCCTTTGTAGTGATCTATTTTACTGCTATAGCCTCTACCCATCTAAAGAGACAGTCCACCGCAGTCAAAATATAACTTTTGTCCCTGCTTGTGATAGGTAACGGGCCTATTGCATCAATCCCCCACTTTTCAAACACATCAAACGCCATAAGGGTTTTTCGTAGCTCTGGCTTCAACACTCTCTTCGCAAATGCTTGACACCTATTGCAAGACCTACACCAATGGTGAACATCCTTGTGCAAACTAGGCCATACATACCCCTCTTGCAAAATCTTATGCAAGGTGATCTTTAGAGAAAAATGGCCACCACATGCGCCTTCATGATTCTCTTCCAACACTCTATAAAGCTCCTCCCGCCAAGGTACACGTCTCAACACGAGATCATCCCCTTTCATGTATAAGACATCACCAATCAATTTGTACCTATATGCTCTATGCACAAAACCATACTTCTTAGACTTCTGAATCTCCTTTGGAATGATTTCGGTTAGCAAAAACTCCTCTTCTTGAGCCAAACTTTCCTGGCCATGATAAAGAGGTAAAATGGTCCTCAACACAAATGGCTCCCCAATCATGCTTTGAGCTGCTTCATGTGCCTCTCCATTTAGAGAACGTTCAATGTGTCTGATGCTCCATGCTTCAAAAATTTTTAACAGGCCTTTAATTCAAAAGCACATTTCCTTCAATGAGGTGTTCTTGCTCTTCCACACACCCAACACTTGCTTCACAACTAACAAGGCATCACCTTTTATGCTCAACCTTCTAACCCCATGCTTCAAACAAATGTGTAAACCGGCTTCCAAAGTAGTATATTCAGCCTCATTGTTACTATGAGCATCCAATTTGAACCCTCTCTTGCATACTAGCTTCCCCTCTAGATCATAAAGTGCTATACCCCTTGAAGCCGCATCATGGCTCTTTCTGTATGAACCATCAAAGAACAACACATGTGCATTGCTGATCTGTGGCACTTCTTCAACTACCTTTCTCACCACCTCTTCCTTAACAATAAGGGGATTCTCCTTGTAGGTCAACAAATCAGCTAGGGTAGCCCTTGTACTATCTTTCACTAGAAAAGAGAGCTCAAACTCTTGTAGCTCAATTACCCATTTCTTGACCACATTTGAGATGTTAGTGCCATTAATTAACTGTGGCAAAAAGGCATAACTCGTCAAGAAAACAAAAGGTCGTGGTAGCAAGTAATGACGAAATCGTCGACAAGCAAATATTACACTGGCCATCACTAGCTCTACTTCCGAGAATTTTCTCTCTGCTACCAGCTTCACACGGCTTGCACAATACACTAGCCTCATATAATGGCTGCCCTTCCCCTTTTGCAATAGCATGGCTCCAATGGCATCATCCCCTACTGATGGATTTACATAAAACACTTTCTCCCAATCAGGAGCCTGCATGGCTGACAACCCCCCTAACACCTCTTTCACCTCTTGAAACACTTCTTCACACTTCTCATCCCATTGCAATGGATCATGCTTTGCCACTTGCTGTAATGGATAAATAAGCTGCGAAGACAATGGAATAAACCATGCCATGTACTTCACTTTGTGTAAAAAAGTTGCCAATTGCTTCGTACTCGTAGGTGATGGAAGAAGAATAATAGACTTAACCTTATCTGGATTAGCCTCAATGCCATTTTCTGACACCATATGGCCCAATAACTTCACCCTTGGCTGTGCTAGATGACATTTCTTTGGATTTAGTTGTCCTCCACATTCATCATATCAAGCCAATACCATCTGCAGCTTCTCATGGTGTTCAGCCCTACTGCTGTAGACACAGAAGTCATCCATGAAAGCTTTAACACAACTACCAATGAATGGTTCCAATACCCAATTTGCTCTCTCTTGATAGAAAGATGGTCCATTTGACAACCCAAATGGCAATAATGTGTAGTAATAGCAGCCCCATGGCGTAATAAAAGTGGTCTTTGTGCGGTCTTTAAGAGAAATCTTCAATTGAAAATAGCTTGAAAAACCATCACACACACTGTACCTCTCATAACCTGCCACTGAATCCAAGATCTGATCGATGAATGGAAGAGGATATGGGTTCTTCTTAGTGGTTGTGTTTAAGGGTTTAAAATCTACACAAATTCTCCACTTCCCATCCTTCTTTGGACTGACTACAACTGGACTCACCCATTCTGTGGTCTCCACAGGGACTATGAACCCTGCCTTCAATAACTTGTCCACCTCTTCTCGCAAGGCTTCCGTTTTCTCTTGACCCATCCTTCTTAGCCTTTGCCGCACTGGCTTAGCACCTTCTTTTAGCTCTATATGCATCTCTTTGCCCTTGAACCCTCTGATCTCTTCATATGAAGTAATGAACAAATCAGAAAAACTAGCCAGCATGTGCAAAAATATATCCTTCTCCATAGTTGAGAGGTCTCCACTGATCATTTGTGTCATCAATTCCTGCTTCTTTGACAACTCAACCTTGGTTTGCATCAGCCCTTCAGTCACTTCATAAGGCCCTTCACTTTCATCTTCAACCTCATTCGCAAATGCAACTAAACCAAACTCCTGGATTTCTTTGTCCATCAAAAGAAATGCAACATCAGTATCCTCATCACTGTTGGTAGTGCTATCACTGTCCTCATTTGTCACCGTGGAAGAGTCTTCATCACTAGACTCATCCTCATCTTCATAAAGCTCCTCTAATCATTTCTTTGTGTCCATATTATAAAGCTTCTTGCTACCTGTCTTTCCATAGAGGCTAATCGTACCATGTCGCCAATCATGAACAGCTCCCACTGCACGTAACCATGGTTTGCCCAGTATAATAGTATATGCTCCCAACCCTGCTGGCATCACATGAAAATCAACCACTGCCTTTGCATCATATGCGTCCACTTCTAAGCTCTTTACAACACCTAAGCATTTTACTTTTTGATGGTTTGCCAATCTGATCCGAAAACCTGACACCCCAGCCACTGTGAGACCCATCTTCTCAACGCATGAGTGTGTTTGGATGCATATTTGGGCTCCACCATCCACATAACCTTGTCCCAAAATTTTCCTTTTATTCCACACATCTACTATTGGACAAATGTCTGGTAGCTCATCCATTGCCAACACCTTTACTGAACCTCTCTCTGGCTCTTTCTCCATTGCGTTAACCATTCTCTTCCACTGTCGGTTTAGCTTAGGCACCATCTCTATAAGCTGCCCAAAAGTAACATCGGCTTTTCTGCTCGTCAGATCCTCCTTCAATTCATAGCTTAATTGCCCATCCCCTAGTGGAAAATTTGAAACATGAAACTTTCGACGAGCTCTCCTTTTCCTCTTGGCCTTGGCATCCTCACCTTCATGGTTCTTTCCTTTCTTCTTACTAGGACTTGGGGCACTTCTTCCTTCTTTATCCTCTGTTGTCCTCTTCCCAATAGGCATCACTAATGTATCCTCTAGCTTTGATGCCTTCTCCAAGGTGACTACACTTAGCACTTTTGTCTTTCCCTTTTCCTCTTGGGTTAATCCACTGGTTCCTTCATCTCCCTTAATTTCGATGCCATAATCATTTGACCTAGTTAACACCTGTCTTGGCAATGGATACATTCTCCCCCCATCCTTGGTGTCTTATCCCATTGCGGGCTGATGTGGCCCAACTCTCCATAATTATAACATGTGGGCATCTGCCTCCAGAACCTACCCTTACTTTCTCCAACACCATTCCTAGGTCTTTCTTCACCTCCTGGCTGATTTGCAAACCTCCCTCGACCTTGATTATTTCCCACTTGACCTAGCATGTTTAGGGTGAGATTCTTCATCAAATCTACCACTTGCCTCATGTCTTGACTTAACCCATCATCTTGCACCGATGTAGTGACCGCTGCTGGCATAACCTGATTAGTAACAACAACCACTGGTTCATGATGAACCCCTGGCATGCGACCTTGTAAAGAGTCAAGAGGATGAAATTCAGACCTCATGGGCAAAGACTCCATCCCTAACTGGCTCATTTTCCTTAACTTCCACTCTTTGTTCCTGGCCACCTCTAGTGCATCTTCATATGTCCTAGGCTTCTTTAGCTCCACTCTCCAACGTATATTCTCCCAAAGACTAGCCAAAAACCTGTCCTTCTTCATCATGTCAGGCGGGGGTACTTGTGGTGCTAAGGCCTTGCACATTCGCTCCCATGCCAATGAAAACTTTCGTATGTATGCATCTACTGGCTCATCTTCCTTTTGCACTAAAGCCTGTACTTCTTGCCACACTTTGTCAGGATCTTCTGTCTTCACAAACTCCACTTCCAATCCATGCCTTAGATTGTCCCAACTCAATCTTACAGGTGGATCAGCCACACACAACTCCTCTTCAAATGCTTTGGACCAAACTCGTGCATCACTCTTCAAACAAATTTGGAGAAGGCGTAACATCTGCGCTGGGTCATGAATTTGGTTGCTAATGCAGGCAACCTCCATCTTTTCTAAAAATTCTTCCACATCTTCATCACTTCTTCCATGAATCTCCGGCTAAGAGAAAGCCATGGCTACCCAAGTTACTATGCTTTGAGAACCCCTTCACACACACGTGCAAGAACCCAAAACTTTTGACTGACTCAAATCCCCAGGAACTTCAATGGAGCTCAACTTTAGATAAGGACAAACACATGCACATCAAATGAGATTTCGTAGTTGATCATTGGAATTACAACAGGTAAAGGGCATTCAAGGATCTCTCTTAATCTTCTTGGCCTGAACATAAAGACTATGTGCTGCTGGAAAAAAATATTCCTGGACACATGAACATTTATTTGGATTCTCTGAGCTAAATGAAAAGGAGTGAATTGAGGTCCATTTTGATCATCCATTAAAGTCAACCATGCAGCCCCCAAGAAAGCACACCTATCTTATCCTCTAATTTTGCGAAAACTTTATCAGCATAACAGCATAAATGGCTCAAAAGACCAAAAGACCAGCCATCATAACTTGGAAAAATTTTGAGAGAGTTTCCCCATAAGTAAAGCAGTGAGAACTCAAAATATAGACTGTATATGTATGCATAAACTGTTAAGAATAGAACCCGAGCATCGAATAGGAATCACTAATACATAGCCTATGGCGAGGTCACGAAAAGGGTACTCCAGCTACTTGTATCACCGAAAGGATCTCCACATTTGAGAATCCCCCAGGTCAATAAAACCTCACTCTATCGACCCTCACACGAAGGCTAATGCAAATTGCGTATAGTCAAGTCTCAGAAATGACTATCTTCCAGACCAAGTCTCAGAAATGGCTGGGACTGCCAAATAAAACCAAATATGGCTCCACAAAGTCGTACAATGGCAGTTTCCACAAGTAACGTACAATCCAGTAGACAATGCGCTCAAACAAGCACCAAATGATGCATACCCACAACAACTGCAAGTGACACCACTGCTAGTATATCACTGTACTCCAGCTACCTGTACCTGTGTGAATCACCTGTACCTGTAGCTATACCTGTCCCTGTAACCTGTAGTCTGCAACCTGTAATCCCGAATCTCGAAGCTTGAAGCTCGAAGCAGAAGGTACTCGAAGAAGATCCTCAGTGGGGGCACCAAAAGAATGTGAGCGGGATGAAAACAGACACATCGCCTCTATAACAACCCGAAACACACTCTTGGGAAGATACACACACACACACACACTATGGGGCACCACTCGGCTTACAAAACACACCTGGCCGAGACAGGGAACACACCTCTGGAGTGAGAGGAGAGAGACTATCCACTTGCCCACTCCACACAAACACACACACACACACACACACCCAAAAAACTCAGCTCAAAGAGAAGAATTTATGATGTTTAGATACAATTGAGCTTGGGCCAACACCAATGGCGCAAATAGCTCACACAATATGGGTAAAAGATACCAGATACAATCACAAATTGGAGTAGAAGCTTCGCTCATAGGAGAAACTTACACAGCCAAAAAAGCAAAAAAAGAATGATAAATTTGGCAAAATGTACAGCACCATCGCTTCCAGAACGGCCCAAAACCCCAGTCTACAATGTCAAAGTGCTCAAATCCGACATCGGATGAGCAGTTTACGGCCAAAACAGGCTCCAAAAACCCCAAAAACACACCTGCGGCTGTTCCTCCTCTCTTCTCCACATTTTTTCTGGTCTTCTCTCATTTTTTTCAGTTCCCATTCTAAGCTTTATTAGTTGGGCACCCTTGGCCTTTTAGATGACCTCAAACGGACCCCGAACAGGCCAAAAGCTGACCTCGCAGTGCATAGTTGTCACCTTTTTGCATCATCCGCACACTTGGCACTCATTTCTTTTCAATAATGCGTCTCGCAACCACGTGAAGTGGTCCCAAATAAGTGGTCCTAATGATGACCTTTCTGCATAACTCTCACAAGAAAACACCCACGTTGTGTCCGTATTCATCCACGTGCAAATATTGACCCCGTTCGGCCTCCTGACGCCACTAGATGCCATCTGATGCACCTGCTTACCTCATGTCGTTGACCCGCGGATAGCTTCCTTGAGAAGTTTTACGCGCTACCAACTCCTTCATATTGTAGAAAAAACACACTGGTATTGGTACGATGAAAATCGATGCACTATGTACACTCTGTCCTACCTGTACACATGTGGGCCCCACGTAACCACCTAGATCTGGAAAATGGGCAATCCTTTATTTTATGCACCATGCATGTATACGTACATATGCACAATCTCTTACTCCAAAAAACTTCTGACAAAGACATCAAAATATTCGGCCCCACTGTCACCTTGGTGGGCAACTTAAGGTACAAGTCATCCTTGAAGCTGCTAAAGCCCCAAGGATTCCACTGACTTAAAGGCTGAGGGTTATTACCAGATCAAAAGATCAAGACCCATCATGTCAAGGGCAACATGGACGCAGAGGGGGGGAGTATTGAGGACTGAAAACACAAGAAGCCTTTATTGATGACTGAAAATAGAAGAAGCCTTTTCCAACTTTTTGTCTCACTATTTTTTAAAAACGGAGTGACATTTTATAATGGTTTAAGCAGCCAATATTCTTTGTGGAAACAAGCCTCTAAGGAGAAATTGTATATAGGCTAATTTTTGTAACCCTAAAACAACTTTTGAAATAATTTAATCTCACGTTTACTGTGCGCTATGTGTGTGTGTGTGTGTGTGTGTGTGTGTGTGTGTGTGTGTGTGTGTGTGTGTGTGTGTGTGTGTGTGTGTGTGTGTGTGTGTGTGTGTGTGTGTGTGTGTGTGTGTGTTTGTGTGTGTGTGTGTGTGCGTGTGTGTGTGTGTGTGTGTGTGTGTGTGTGTGAGAGAGAGAGAGAGAGAGAGAGAGAGAGAGAGAGAGAGAGAGAGAGAGAGAGAGAGAGAGAGAGAGAGAGGTTTCTTCTCTTCCCTACAGGAATTGGAGCTGATCTCTTGAGACAGCTAATTCCAGTGTTGAAAGATTTCAGCTACTAGTGTGGGAAGATTTCAGACAGCAGACTGGACAGAAATCAGAGACTAGACTGAAATGTAGATACTGAAATAAGAATCAGACTTATGTACTGGGTTTAAGGTTCAGATTTAGATTCAAAAGACTGGACGAGAAGTAAGTATAACTGAAATATATGCCATGATTGGGATTATAGATCAAGATTATAGCGAATATTATTACAGAGAGAAAGTACAGTCGTCAATACTGCCAATGATGCTCAAGTACAATTATAGCCAAAGCGCTAACCCAAGTGATAACAATTGCCAACCCGATAACAATGTAATGGGCCCTATTTATACACTTCGGGTTTACTGTAGTAATTACTCTAGTAATTACTAAGTAATTCGCTGCCCATATTCTAAGAAGACGTTCCCACATAGTTACTATTCAGCCGTCTACATCCTTCCCTTCTTTCTTGAATTTTGGCAAGATTCCAAAATTTCTAAAAAAATTCCCTGTCTGAATCTGATGTGAGACTGAAAAATCCATCGTCTGGTTCTGATGTTGGGATGCCAGCTTGACCACTGAGAGAATGGCCATTCAAAGATTACAAGTAGGAGTTCAAGAAGGACCAGGGATTGCGAGAGGCAGCTGTAGAGCTGTTATCTCTCCCTGCCTGCTGAAAAGAAAAATCGCCACCACTAAATTCTGAGATGGAACTACCCAGTATCCTTCCAGTGGACCGTCTTCCTTTTGCCTTTGCTCTTTGACCAAGACGGTGCTTGAGAAGTCCCAGCACTAGCATTCTCCTTCTGAATCACTCGGTAAATGGCCTCCTACTGAAGCTAATTCCGCCGGTCGGTGGTCATCTCTACCTCATAAGGCGTGAGAGAATGAAAGGTTTTGGTGTCAGGATCATAGAGTGTACGCCTGCCCTTACTCAGTCTAGTTATAGCGAGCTTATGACAATGCGAAGCAGTATGGATCCATCCTTCTGGAAGAGGCTGATTAGTTTTGACGCGAGCTTCGAAAAGAATCTCAGCCATCTCCCTGTACTGTGGTGCTAGACCCGACTTTGCTGCAATGTATTTTTCAGGCAATTTGGAAGATTCGACCGTAAGTTGTAGCAACTGATTAGTAATCCTGGTCAATCCTCGGACTTGAATCTTCCACTGGCCCATACATAGCTAGATCCTATGCAACTCCTCTTTCATTGCCTGAATGTCATTGATTTGGAGGGCATCATTGAGCAACGTCTGCCGAGTCTTCCATTCTACAGTTGACCGCTTATACCAATCCTGAAGCTCATCAGTAATTTTGAAGTATGTGAGACGATGGTTCTTGATGTTGAGGATACAGCGCTGGAAAGAATCTTGGCAGCTCGGTTTCTCTTGCTGGAACAGCATATAAGAGAACTGGAGAATCAAACACAAATTCTAAGAAATTGAGAATAGCCTGGTTCTCCTGCTGCATCATCTTTCTGGTGATTCTCACTAGCTGGAACAATGTTCGGAGAGCAGTTGCCTGTGCTCCTACTCACATTCGCGTTTGAGGTCCTCTGCTAGTGGCTGTCTGATCCTCAAGAATTTCTTTGACTCTCTGATCCAAAACACCTCTGGCAGTTTGCATTTGTACCAAAACTTCCTTGAGTTGTACCCTAACATCCTTCATACAGCGGTAAGTTGGTTTGTTACCCAGCAGAAGTTCCAGTTCCAGAGCTAGGGAATGACAATCTGCAGTAGATTGCCTTTGCCAGTGCAGGATTGCCACTCTCTCATCAGCATTGAGTATCCATTCAGGAACTCGTTCCAACAGCTGGACTGTACTGGGATGCGCTGGTAGTCTACAAGCTTCTTTATCATGGAAAGCTGTTGATTTCCAATGTTCTACCATTTCCCTGGCTCCCACATATAGTCTTTGAAATCTTTCCAAGTCAGTCTAGAGATCATCATCCTCCAGATATCGTCTCGTGATGGAGGCTTGTTGATGTCTCAGTTGCCTATTTAGGGTAATGCGCTGCAATGAATGCTGATGATCAGCAACAACTGGTCCCTCATCCTGTACTTTCATTTTCCCTTTAGCATCTCTACTGAGATGGGACTGATCAGATGGCTGATTCCCAATGTGACTGGGCTGTTTCTCTTCAGTCTGCTGATTACCCGACTGGTGCTCTTTGTCTTGTACTTCCCGCTAATCCTCATTCTGGTCTGGCTGGTCTGGTGACTGGCCTCCTTTATTTGGCCATGTCCCACCAGTACCAGGTCCTGGAGGTGGGGCATCATCAGCATCCTTTGTATGCCAAGCTTCTTGATCATCCTCCTCCTGATCAGCTTCATCTTCTTCATCTTCTTCATCCTCATCCGGAGAAGTCTGTTGCTCAATATAATCCATTATAGCTTGGTTCATCAGAGCATTATTGAACTCACCCACCTTGTCCTGCAAATCGCTCTGCATACTTTTATCAAAGATTTTTAATTTTCAAAGTTGAAAACAACATTGCCTGAGGGGTTTAAAATTTCAGACAAGCTATTGTAGATGTATCTTTTAGTCAGGGAAGCCTTCAGAGCTTTATGGTGCAGTAGCAGTTTTCTGAATTCCGCCTGCTTCATCCTGAGCATTGTTTCAGCTTTCTCGGCTGCTCTTAGTGCTTCATTCCTTTGACTCTTGATGATCATGATTTCAGATTCAGCCTTAGCTATCTTTTTGTTTAACAACTCATGAGTCCTTTCTAATTGAGCTTCCAGTACCCTGTGCTATATGTTCTTCTGCACTTCCTGGGCTTTCTGGAGCGTTCCAATATGATGTTGTGCTTCTGCCAAGTCAGATTTGAGTTTTTTAACTTCATCTTCTGATCCAGCAACCTCCACCAGTTGTCCCATACAATTGAAAATGGTATTCCAAGAAGACTGTATCAGGATTGAACATCTGTCCTTGACTGTGGTTGGATCAGAATCAATAGGCTCATATATTGCCACTGGAGCCACTTAGGGTAAAGTTGCATAATTAGCTTTGCTGAGCATAAGATGCCCTCTCAATTTTTGAGTCTGTATTTGCTACAACTTATCCTGTTTTACCAGTTTGCAGAGGGTTTCCAGTATCTATAGGAACTCCACCAAGCCAAGTCGAGAACGCTGGACCTTTCCCTTTGTTCAGTTGACTCTTGCCTTTGTCCCCTGACTGGTCTGTTATCTTCTCAACAGTGACTAGTTTGACATAATCTTTTCCAGACCCAGTAGCAAATGTACTTTTTACAACTGACTGGTCAGCCACAGTCATCTGAGCAGATTGCTGCTCAGTCTGACTCACTTCAGCTTTCTCAGTGCTTACTGCCTTGACCTGGCTTTCTATTTGTTTCAAAAACCCACTGCTTTTTGTCAGTGTAATTTTTGGCTTCTTCGAACTGCCAGCTTCATCTGCACTTGCTTTCCTCTTCAGGTCGGTGGGAATGGTTTGACTATGTGTTTCCTCATCGTCTGAGGAAAGTTCAATTCTCTTTGGTTCAGAAATTGGCTTCTCACTCCAAACCTGCTTTACCTGCTCATTAACATTTGCAACAGTAGCCCAATACAGGAATTGCCTAACATACCAGGCCTTGGAAAACAGTTTGAGATTTTCGCTTAGTAGTCTGCTGGAGTACATTATGCGAGAGTATTTGACAAAGCTTGATATGGACTTGTGGATCCAGTATCTTGGCCAACACCATAGCAAACAATTTTTCTGACACATACGTTGGGTTGTTCTTAAGGCTTACTGCTTCAGCTACAAACCTGTAAGCAGCGGAGGCTTCAAGTCCTCTGGAACTCCTTGAGCACTGGCCTTGCGCTTCCTTCGAGCCGTTTCATCCTCCTTCAGAGCGATAATTATTTGCTGCACAGTTTCCACAGAAGGTTAAGGCTCATTGGGCATCCAGAATGCAAATGCAATGGCTTCTGGTGTTATTGACACCTTCCTACTATTTACCATAGCACTGCCACTTTCAGCATCAAAGGAATCAAGAACTTTCTAGATGATATCTGAATCAAAAGCAATCCTTGTAGCTTGCAGCACAACTCAAAGATCCCATAGTTGTAGCAGAGTCATTGCTTGATCAGTAAATACATAACGCTGGATTTTACTGTATGGGAGAATGGGAAGGCTTGCCTTTGCCTTAGCAACTATAGCCTGGGTTTCCTCAAGAGACTCTGCATCTTTTCCGAGCGTTTCTTTCTACCCATACACTGTGAGGTCAATGACGATGAAACAGGCGAAGGAGAAGATGACTTACTTGTTGTGTTGAAGCCGTTTCCGGGTGTCGCTGGCAAGACTATCTGACAGTCAACTGTCTCGTCAAAGGTCAAAGTTTGCGGCTGTATTGAAGAAACCTCGGAGCTCGGCGATGGCGAATGGTTGACAGAAGGAAAGCGTCGCGCAGGAGATTTATGAGGAAAAATGCTAACTCGTGCTAAATCTCCTGATTGTTATACGTGTTCGTGCCATAAAAGCTCCACCACTCGCCGCTCCTAGACTTGTGTGTGCCGTTGCTGTCGTGGCAAACATGAATTGGACAAGACTGCGACCCATCCTTGTAATAATTACCACTGGCATGCCATTTGATCGTTGGCTACTTAAAAATTGGAAAGTGTGTCCATACTGGTTCTGAACTGATTCCCACTCTAGCTGGACCATACTGGTAATGATTCTAAGGTCAACCTGATCTGGTTCTTCTAGTACTGGTTCTGAAACTGGAACTGGTTGCACATGAAAAAGTCCAAAAATATCTGATTCCGGTATCTCTTGATCAGCAACCTCTAGTTCCTTAGTAACTTGTTCCGACCCAATTTCTCTGGTCTCTAGATAATAGAGCTTGATCTTTGCTCCATTATATACTCCCAGAAACATCAGTCCAGATAAATCTTTCAATCTGACTGTGCCATTGGAGAAGACCCAATCTACCTCAAAAGGTCCTGCCCAGGCAATCTTCAAGTTTGACTTCTTTGGACCCAGTCTAGACTGATATAGAAGCACTAAGTCTCCTTTCTGGAATTCTCGAATTTTAATTCGGTGATCATGCCAGTGCTTCCTTCGTTGTTGAACAACTTCTTGTTCCAATATAGCCATCTGACTGAGTTCATCTAGCTGCATCAGTTCATCCAGCCTTTCCTTAAGATTATGGTTGAAGTCTAATCCATACTTCACAGCCATTCTCAGACTGGGGATTACAAACTCCATAAGAACCACAACTTCAGTACCATACACCATTCTGAATGGTGTTATTCCAGTAGTAGTTACCTTATAAGTTGTCCTATAAGCCCATAGAGCACTCTGAAGTTTCAAATCCCACGGGTCTGGTTTCTTTTGCACCACCTTAGTGAGAATAGTCTTTATTGTCTTATTACTACGTTTAGCCTGCCCATTGCATCTGGGATAGTAAGGAGTAGATTTCTGATGCTTGACTGAAAGCATATCCAATAGGATTTCCATAGTGTCATTGATAAAATGTGTGCCTTGATCAGTCACAATCTCTACTGGACATCCATATCAGCAGACAATATTCTCAAATAGAAACCTTGCAGTTGACTTGGCTGTGTTGTCAGGAAGAGCCTTAGCTTCAACCCACTTGGTAACATAACAAGTAGCCATCACTATGTACTTGTTCTTCCTGGGAGTTACCTTTTTAAAAGGTCCCATAAAATCCAATCCCCATTTCATGAATACTCCCAATGGTTGTATTGGCATTAAGGGAGTCATATCTGCAGCTGTTGGTCGGCCCATTATTTGGCATATGTCACAAGTTTTACAAAAACTTATGACATCAGCAATCAGTGTTTTGCACAGAATCTTCTTGTAGGTTACTTCGTTGGAAAAGTGTCCACCAGACTCACCATTATGCGCTTCTGAAATCACTTGCATTCTTTCTTCCATATGAACACATCGTCGAAGTATACCATCCACACCCAGTCGATAAAGTAATCCCTCTATGATGGTAAATTTCAGGCTTTTTATGATCAGGGATTTCTTCTGGTTCTGCTTCCAATCTTCTGGAAAGGCATCTTGGGAAAGGAATTGATAAATATCATACCATTCAAGATCCACTGATTCTTCTGCTTCTAACTGAAATAATTCAGCATCCACTGGCTCATCTGTCAAGGGTGATTCTGAATATCCTTCCGTACTTCTTGAAAGAAAGTCAAGTCCACAGTGGTTTCGGCCAGGCTTATGGAAAACTTTGAATTCAAACTCCATAAGGAACATCATCCATCTTATCAGCTTGCCTTGAATAATGACTTTGTTAATCAGAAATAGAAGAGCTTGATGATCCACATAAAAATGAAATAACTTTCCCAACAGGTAATGCCTGAACTTCGTGGCGCTTAAAACCATTCCGAGAGCTTCTCTCTCAGTAGTCGTATAGCCTTGTTCAGCTCTGACTAAATATGTGACTAGCAAAATAAATTGGATAGTCTGTTCTGCCATCTGGCTGAGCTAATATTGCCTCCATTGCCAATCTTGAAGCATCCATATGTACGTGGAAAATAATATCCCAATTCGGCTGCCTAAGGACTGGTTTACTGGTAATGGCTTTTTTCAATTTTTTGGAAACTCTCCTCACACTCAGCAGTTCAATTGAACTTACTGGTCTTCTTTGTAAGCTCATATAGTGGTACTGCTTGAGAAGCAAACTTGTGTACAAATCTTCTATAGAAATTCACATAACCCAAGAAAGAAATCAACTTTGAAGTAGTTCTGGGTGCTTTAGCTTGCTGGACACGTTGTATTTTGTCATTGGCCATCTCTATTCAATTGTGGGAACCCACATGTCCCAGTAGTTGTCCCTTCCATACTAGAAAAATAGATTTGAATGGATTCAAACGAATCCTCTTCTCCTGACAGCATTTAAAAACCATCTCTAGGAATAAAAGGTGCTGGTCCTCATCTGAATAGACAGTGAAGTCATCCATGAAAATGGTGAGGAACCGATGAAGAAATTCATTAAAAATCTCCATCATACACCGCTGAAAAGTAGCTGGTGCATTGCACAGGCCAAAAGGCATCACCAGATACATGAAAGCTCCCCACTCGGTGATGAAAGTGGTCTTAGCTCTATCTTTAGTAGCGATCTGTAACTGGTTATAGCCGCTATAACCGTCCATGCAGCTATGCATCTCATATCCTACGATCTCATCAAGCAACATATCAGTAAAAGGTAAGGGAAATGGATCCTTAATAGTCTGGGCATTTAGTTTCCTATAGTCGACACAAACTCTTAATTTCCCATTCTTTTCAGGAACGACGACTATGGGAAATAGCCAATCACTGCTTGCTACTTCCGTAATGAACCCAGCCTTGAGAAGATTATCAATCTCCTCCTTGACCTTCTTTGCATCATTGGGGTTCATCCGGTATCTTTGCAATCTTACTGGCCTAGCATGCGGTTTCAGTGGTATTTGGTGCTGACAGACTTCAGGATCTACTCCCTTCAAATCTGTATGTTTCTAGGAAAACACATCTTTATAGTTCTGGAACATTCCCCATGACTTTTCCTTCATTTCCGGGTTGAGGTGCTTGTTGACCTTGATCATTCTGGGATTTTCCTCTGATCCCAGGTTCCACTCTTCTACTTCCTGATCGTCTGGAAGCAACCAGTTTGGTCCGCCTCCTTTTCGTTTGGTCGATTCTTCAACATAGTCCGAGGATGGTCCATTCATTTCTGAATCATTATTCTGATCCAGTGGGTACTTTTCAGAACATACTGGCTCCTCTACTATACGAGTATCAGCTGGTTCCTCCATCCTTCCAGTTAGCTGAACTGTTCTTTCCCATGCATTGACTTCGGTAAACTGATCAGGAAATTGTCTTTTCTGCTTGTCAGCCTGCTCTTTATTCAGCAAGACTGCATTCAAATCGATTTCTGCCAAAGGGAATATGTTCATAGCCGCTAGAATTTGCTCAATTTTCTTGGCTCTGTACTTCTGACACAACTCCTTCGGTCTCAGTTCCTTTTTCCAGCTCCTGGTGTTGCTGGTTTGGATTTGGATTCTGCGCCACTGGCCCCTTCTATGGTCAAAGTTTGGTTTGCATAGTCATGAACATCATGTGTTGTTATTAACCATGGGCACCCTAGTAGCATTCCATATGCTCGTGCACATCTAGGACTAGGAAACTGGTTTTGAATTTCTCCCTCCTAACTCTTATCTGCATGTTTTCAATATTACCCGTCGCTTGTACGACTCGATGATCTGCCATTCTTACTTTGAATGGTGCTGGTTTCATATTAGTGATACCCATTCTTTGTTGAAGATGGGCTCCCATTATGTTGACTCATGCCCCTCCATCCAGAATAACGCTTGACAGAGGTTCCCACTACTTCCTGACCTTGTAGTCTACCTGAATAAGTGGAACTTCATCATCCCGGACAGATGTCGGGTCCATTTTTCTGGCCTCTGCTTTAGTCTTCCTGCGCTATTTGATAAAGTTGGCCACCTCAGGCAAGGTTTTTCTTATATCCTCCAGCTCTACAGTCAGCTTCTGGATTCTATCACAAATTTTCACATGAATTTCTTCTCGCTCTTGGTCAAACTGATTGTCAGAGCTTGAAGAGCTGGTATCTTCACACTGCCACTCTTCTTTTGCAATGATTCTACTCTTTCCATCCACTCCAGTTTCATCAGCTAGTCCATGTACCACAGCCAGCATGGTCTCTGTCATGGCCGGTACTGACTGATCTTTATCAGTCGATTGGACTGGTATTCTCTGAATGACTCTAGCTTCGGAACTTTTCGGCTGCTCTGGCAGCTTCTTACTAAATCCTCTGTGATTTTAGCTGCTAGTTCTCGCTGCTCTTGCCACTCATCCACCACCTTTTCTTTACCTTTGGCCTTCCAAACTTCCCTTTGTTGAGCCCACTTGCGGTTGTTAGGATTGACTGGTACTGCTGAAATGTCTGGAGTTTCTTCAATAACTACTCCCTTGCTCCTGGTAACCACCTTGACTAGGACTGGCTCTGGTGCCTTAGCCTCAGTAGTAGTCGTTACCGATGTATCTGGACATTGGGCTGCAAAATGAACATACTTCCCACAAGTGTAGGTATTCATGCTCCTGTTCTGGAAGTTGCCTCTTCCTCTTCCTCTTCCTCTGCCCATTCCTGGTTGGTATCTGCCACGTCCTTGACCAGTACCACTGGTACGTGGTCTCTCCTCTTGAGCTACTTTGAATGGTTCTACCTTCACTGGTTCAGTGTATGCAACCATTGACAGATCCTTTCCTCTCTTAAAATGGTGAATTTTGATGCCACAATTATTCCATAAGTGACCAAAGGCTTTGCAGTAGGTACATTGTGGACATTCAGTGGAGATGTGATCCTTGGATTTGCATCTTGAACACCAAGTCTCCATCTTTCGGACTGGCTGTCTTGTGTGGCTAATTTTTGCAATCTGCCTAGCCATCTCTTCAATTTTCTTGGTCCATGATCCCTTCTTTGATTTCTCCTTTGTCCTTTCATTGGAGCTGCTCTCGGAGCTACTGAACATTTCACTGGAATCAGAAGTTTCAGTAGCAGAGCTACTGCTACTAGTTCTTCTCTTCTCGTGGCTCTTCTCCTTCTTAGCCTGCTGTTCCAGCTTTAATGCCCTTTGTACCAGATCATTGAATTTTTTTGTAGGGGCTGATACTTCTTGTTCCCTAAGCTTCTTGCTTCTGAACCCATTCAGAAACCATGCCCTCAATCTCTTCTCAAACGGCGGTTCTTGCAACTTCGTGGTTAGCTCTTTTATCTTTTCTACATAGCTGCGGGCTGACAATTTCCTCTGTTTGATCTTATCTAATTCATAGAGAATATCTTCGTCCCCCCTATTGTCGGAATATTTCAACGTGAAGGCCTTCAACAATTTGTTATATGATCTCAGCTGGCATGCAGGGTAATGGTAATACCATTTCCTCGCTGCCTCCTTTAAGGTCTGTGGAAAATATTCCCCCCAATCATCTTCATCAATGTTTTTTATTTCAGCATACTGCTCGAAAGCTTGTATGTGAACATCTGGATCATCCTTTTTCCCCCCTTTGAATATTGGAAAGAAAATCCTCAGAGAAGCTGTGTAATCATTTCAATTACTACTGATCCCACCACTTCTCTTCTTGGCTTCAGAATGACGCTTGGGAGCCTTCTTGCAATTGTCAGTGTCAGCATCCCAATCAATCTCTGTCTCTGTCTCAGTATCAATTTCTTCTCTGTTTTGTCTGCTAGAAGTTCGGTGACTTCCCACACTGCCCTTGGTATGCTCATCTCTCTAGCGAGACTGAGAAGTCTTGGAACTCTTTGCCTTTCATGCTTCCCGTTCTGCCCGTCAGCGATGAGAATGACTGGAGTGCTGTGAGTCCTGTACCTCATCAGCCTGACTATGCTCCTCCTGAGCCTCAGTATCACTCATTTTCTCTTGCTTGGGGTCAGACTCTCTTCCTGACTCCTCAGGAATGGGGTCCACATGAATGGTAGATTTCCGACCACGATTGGACCTTGGTGCCATTGCTGAAAACTTCAACTGGGAGAAGAGTCTTTTAGTCAACGAGCTTCAGCTCGAGCCACCGTGATCGCCAAAATGGAATTGGAGCTGTTCTCTTGAGACAGCTAATTCCTGTGTTGAAAGATTTCAGCTACTAGTGTGGGAAGATTTCAGACAGCAGACTGGACAGAAATCAGAGACTAGACTGAAATGTAGATACTGAAATAAGAATCAGACTTATGTACTGGGTTTAAGGTTCAGATTCAGATTCAGAAGAGTGGAGGAGAAGTAAGTATAACTAAAATATATGCCATGATTGGGATTACAGATCAAGATTACAACGAATATTATTACAGAGAGAAAGTACAGTCGTCAATACTGCCAATGATGCTCAAGTACAATTATAGCCAAAGCGCTAACCCAAGTGATAACAAGTGCCAACCCGATAACAATGTAATGGGCCCTATTTATACACTTCGGGTTTACTGTAGTAATTTCTCTAGTAATTACTAAGTAATTCGCTGCCCATATTCTAAGAAGACGTTCCCACATAGTTACTATTCAACCGTCTACACCTACACACTCTATAGAGCCTCCATTGCGAAAGAAACACCACCAAGGTGTTAGCAATAGCCATGGCTTTAATCCAACACCAAGCTTGCACGATTCTGGTGTCGTCATGCGAAGCAAGCTCCTACAAGCTTCTAGGTGAGTTTTCTTGCAAACCGTGTGTCCAATTGGTGATTTGTTTATACCTGTGGGTTCACTGAAAGTAGAGCTACACATTAGGATCTGCATTTTGCTGCCTGTCTTTATACGTGATTGTTGCACATGGTGGTTCTAAGTAGGATATCAAGTCAGAGTCTATAGGGTAATGACCTCTTGATGAGGAGAGTGTTTCCTATGAATTTCATGAATTTTCAAGAGTGTTTGGTCTAGTTTTGTATAGCATGAGCATTGTAGGTTGAGTTGTACTCACAAGTGCATAGGACGTCTAGATTTCGTTTCCTTGGCTGACATAGAGTTGTTGGTCTTGTTCTTGCGGCGTATCTGCCAACACTTGGTCATACATGGAGCATGTGCCAATCTAATGGCCAATGCATTGCCGATATACCCATATGTTACCTTGTGTTCATGCTGAAGGTCTTGACAAAATTTAAAGAAACTTGACCGCATCTGTTACCATATACATGTGGTAGTGATGTGTGTGAACACACTAGGACCGATCGGGCCATTTTTTCCCACTTTACGAGGTTTTTCCCCTCGTGTATTGTATATACGCCCATCACTCCAGGGCTATCTATCTTTCCATTGCACACTAAGTAATACACTCTCTATTGTGTGTTTTGAGCTTTCTTTGTCTTCTCCAAGCTATGCGCATTTCTTTGCAACCCTAATTCCAACAATTGGTATCAGAGCAGGTTGCATCCTCCCGGGCTTAGTTGCCAGCTACTCCAGCACACGCTTGCTCACTTTCTCCGATTTCAATGAGGTTTGGCAAGCATTTGCAAATTGACAAACATTTTGAGAAAGCTCGTAGAGCTTAGTCTGCTCAGATTTCTGATTCGGACTCATTTCGTCCTCCTTTTCCACTATAGGCAGGCCTGCACATACAATTTTGTCATTTTGTGCAGAATTTTTGTCTAGTGTAGTTTTTTGCATAACAGGTGCCTTACAGTCTTCTACGGTTTGTCTATATAGCATGTGTTATTATCGCTTCATTTCTCCTTTTTTTGGGTAGTTTTCACATTAGGTGCAACATTTACCATGGAACAGATGTATTCAAGATGTTTGCTATTGAACGGATTGGATGGGGACAATTACCCTATGTGTGCTTACATGATGCAACATGTTCTTGTGTCAAAGGGCGTTTGGAATATTGTGCGAGGCATTGATGTATGTCCTGGTTCTAAGGATGTAGGCGATATTGAGGATGTTGCAGGTCTTGCTGCAAGGATTGCTGCTATTAGAGTTGTTTTGCCTATGGTAGAACAAGATCGTTGGGATGTAAAGGATGCACAGACTCATGCATTGATTGCGTTGTCTATGAAGCGCACCATTGTTCCTCACATTCGTTCAGCAAAATCTGCAAAACAGGCTTGGGATACTCTAGCAGGTCTTTATGCAAGCGGCAATGAGGCTAAAATTGCTTTGCTGCGTTGTCGTGCTATGACACGTACATAGTGGGAACGCATGCTACAAGATCTATCTTGTAACTTTTTAGATACATAATTATGTTTCCTATAATGTACATATGCATATTTAAGTATAATAATAAGCCTTCTATCTCATCCTATTATTTTTCTCAAGGGTAACCTATCCTTACTTTACCATCAGAAAATACTATGGGAAAAGCATCAATAGCTTCGTCTCTTTAACTTGGGGCAAAAAGCATTGATTCTTTATTTTTACTATCTCATTATCATCTCACACCCTAGCTAGATCCTATATCTAGGGTAAACTCCAATATATATATATATTCTATGTATTTTTTATACTTTTCTTATATTTCTTTTTAAATAGCTACTAGGAGGGAATCAAATCCTAGTGGGACACTAGGTGGCATGATTTCAAAGATACACTTATTTTAATGCATTATTGCAAGCATGATTACAAAACTTTTTCAAGGAGCAATTTCATGCTTTAATATGGCATGAGGTGTCCTTTGGAATTAAATGAAAGTCTAAGCTAAGGGGACCACGGGAAGACTTTTGCTGCAAAAAATGGACCCTATTTTGATGAATTTTTTACACAAGGTTCAAATCCGAATTGGAAAATGATTTTAAAATTAAAATCTTAGCTAATGAGCTGAAGTTTTTGCCCATATTTTTACTTTTTTATTTGAAGCCACGGTTGAGGAGATATAATCAAAATACTGGACCCCAATCTGCCCACATCATGCAGGGACAGCTCATTTTCAACTTTTCCAATTCCTATTCACACTGGCTCCTCTCTTCTTGTGTAAACCCTTGGGGGTTCCCTTCAACTATAAAATGGGACCTCTTATTCCTTGAAAAGGGAACTTAAGCATTCAAGCCATTGAAGAGAGGAATTCTTGAGGGAGTGAGTAGTAATGCCTAATTGTACTTAGCCATTCACATAAGCCCAAGCCTACACTTTCTCCTAGAAGGAGACTAGCCATTCTTGAACCAAGCTAACCTTGGAAGATCAAATCTAATCAAAGAAGGTCTTGCACTTGGTGTATCAATCAAAGTGGAATTATCCACTCTTCTTCTCTCTCCATCAATAATGGTGCCAAAGGGTTTGTCAAGGAAGATGTGTTCTACATTGATGTTTTCTTGATTTCTTGTTGTTTTCTTTTTCATCTCTAATCCAACATATATATATGTATCTAATCTCATCTCCTTAAGCAAACCTATCTCTCTCATTCTTAGTAATTCATCCTCTTTGAAAATTCTAGGTTCTCTTTTCTACAGGTATATCTCTCCCCGCAGTAACCTTATTGCCTACGGGCAAGAATAGGGCTTGGGAGGGAAACTTCTCATCTCTTCACTTCTCTCATATCTACATTTCTCACATACTATCCTAGATGAATAACCCACATAATGATCATTTCTATCGCTTTCACTTTGTACGATCTATTAGAATTAACGTATGGATTAGCCGAAAAATACACTTTCAACAATGTATAGTGGTTCTCTTTGGCCCAAAAAGGCTTAATGAAATACTTCTATCATCGGATCCCATCATACTACCTCTCATAGACTATGATTTTTCTTTTGATGTAAGCGTAGTTATCTTGCTATGAACCAAGAGGATTTGTACACACAATTAATCCCAATCACTAGACAAAATATATATATTATGGTAAGCACAAAACTACAATTCCAAAGAACAATTCGTAGCCTATTTGGTCAGCCAAGATTGAATGCCATTAACTCATCTATTAACCCTTTCATATTACCCATGATACGATATGACCATAGCCTTGAGTGCAAGAGTGCAAGGGAGAAAGAGTGAGTCTTCTTTGATTGCACTTCTTTCCAAACCCTAGTCTTCATGGCATCTATGGTTTAACTCCTTCATATAGTTTTTATTGAGTTCTCTCACAAACTCTCACAGCCATAAGCCCGGTGCTTTCCTAGCAAGACCGCAAATTTCTCGACATATTTTTGGTGAACCCGATGTGAAACTGCCAGGGTGAGATTTTGTGGATAACCATGGGTGATCATGTTGAGCAACAGGGTATGCATTTTGACCTAGCAACAATACAAATGTTTCAGGCATTTGCAATGTTCATGCAACAACAACATGTCATTGAAAGAAGGGAGATTTCAGCAACGAAGGCCATACAAGCAGTCGTCAATAGAATGGATCAGTTCAATGGCAAAGATGTAACCAAGTACTTTCGCGAGTATGTGAAGGAGATGGAGTTGCATCGCGTGTCAGAAGGTGAGATGATTCAAAGATTTGAGCTAGTTGTTGCTCGAGAAATTAGAGATCATGTTAGGGTAATTAAAGATGGGCATGGGAGAAATTGGGAAAAACTCAAAGTAGCTTTAAAGGAGGAATATTTCATGGAGGACTCTGAGAGAGTGACCAAAAGGACATTCTTAGAATGGGTAGTCAAGCCAAAGCAAGGACTATCAATAATAGAGCTACTTAGGGAATTTGAGCGGCGCTATGCACAACTCACCAGGACAGAAAGGGCCACACTAGATACAAAGAAGACAGATCTTTTCTTACAAGCTGCAGGTAAAGAGTTTCAAGAAAATTTGGAGCTTCTTCTTGAAGATAAAGATGCTAAGCAAGGACTAAATACCGACTAGAATGAGGTTGAAGGTGCTGTCTCACTGCTTGCCAAATGACAAAGAAGAAGGGACAAGATAGTAGTAAACACTACAAGTCCTTCCACCTCAACTTCTGACAAAATGGTAAAGCCTACTTTTATCGCTCCTAAGTTTGATGAGTCCATGCTAGATGAGCTTGTGAAGGGAATGCGTGACTTGAAGGTGAAGTTTGCAAATCTTGAAGAAAAAGGCCAACCATCAGGGCCACTTCCTAGGCAAAGACAACAGCCCAAAGAAGGGTTTGTTAATAGATGTATTTGGTGTGATAGTACAGACCATGTAAGAAGGGATTATGATGATTTTAGTGATGCTTTGTCAAAAGATGTTGTCTTTTTTAAGGATGGTAAAATCCACTTAAGAGAGACAGGTCTACCCTTGAGAACTAACTTTGGGAAGGGGGGAATGCAAACCTTAGTTGAAGATATGGAAACTAAGCATGCCACCTCTTCAGTTGAGGCAGCTACTTATGGAGTAAAAATTGAACATTTTTGTGATGAAGAGGTGAGTGACCATCATGGTCAAATTTGGCCAAATGTCATGCAATTAGCTAAAAAGGGAAAGATTACAAAAGAGATTCTACATGAAGCAGGTGATTGCATACGTCTAGAAACAGGATGGAATGATCCAGTGGACTCATTGTCAGTGCATGCCTACATTACAAAATGAGGCAATTGTAGAACAGAAGCGCAGACGTGAGAATGCTGATGAAGGACCATCAAAAAGAGCTTCTAGAAGTGGGGGAAGAAGTGACTCAATGCCTTCTCAAACACCCTCAACACAAGGAGCATCTCCACCTGAAGTACTCATGGAGGAGTCTACAACAGGAAAGAAGAAAGAGCCAACGAAAGGTAAGACAAAAGGCCCAACTTATAAACTATAATCTGATATTGAGGTTGCTACAGATTTAAAGAAAGTCTTGGAGGAAAGGATCTTGAATAGCAAGATTGAGTTTACTCTGGGAGAAGTTCTTGGCATTGCAAAGCGTGAATTCCATGAGGAGATCATTGACATCATCAAGAGGAAGAGGCAAACCCTTGCTGAAGTTTCTCGTCCACAGGTTGAAGGGGAAACCTCAAAGACACAAGGGATGCAACTGCAAAATAAGGAGGATGATGGAGCTATGGTAGGATGCTACCAATCTAGTGGGAGAGTGAAGCAAGTGCATTTCTCAAATGATGATGAAGAAGTTGAAGATATTCCTAGGAGCTACTATTCACGAAGTCACTGGGAAAGGGCTACTACAGAAACTTTGGTCAAGGTAGGTGATCTTGAAGAACCATTTGTTGCCTTGATTGACCATGGTTCAGAAATAAACATAATGTCAAAGAGTCTCTACAACAAGTGCAAATGGCCGATGGACACAGATCATGGCTGGATGGTAAAAGTGGCAAACAATTCATCCGGTGAATTGTATGCATCATGTCCAAGTGTGAAGGTAACAATAGGTGATGTAAAGATTGACCAAAACTTCTTTGTACAGGATACATCTTCATATCATCTCATCCTTTGACAGCCCTACATTGTGGGAGTTCGAATGGAAACAAAGGTAATGGATGATGGTTCAACATATGCCAGGATACGTAGCAAAGATGGTAAACGAGCTGTCCAATTTCTCACAGTTTGTGTGAACCATGAAAGAAATCGTGACAACCTCAGAGAACATCCTCTACCAAAGGTGAGCAAAGAGTTTCGTGATCATAGAGAAATGATGGGTTTTGGCCAAGTACCATTGTAAAGCGGGATTTCAGTGGTACAAAAAGAAAAAGGGTCTCACCTGATCCAAAAATAGGTGAAGCATTTTCAACGAGCTCCTTGGTAACAAATAATGGATCAGTATGTTTTACAAAACTTGAAGATTTGAAGAGATGTGAGAGGCAATATGTGCATAATGTACAAATAGGCATGAAAAAGAGTGGGTTGCTAGAGCCTACTGAAAATGTTTTGGGTTTGTGTGAACAAGTTTCTTTTGTAGATACTATGGGTGAGCTTGATGCTATAATGGGGTCTAATTTGCATCTTGAAAATGAAGTTGTGGAAGTTTGCTCTATGGAAATGTATCAAGTAATAGAAGCCTTTAAAGAAAGCCAAACAGTTGGCCCAGAAGTCCATGTTGAAACTAAATACAAGAGTGTAGCAAAGAAGGTGAAACCAGTAGCTTCACCCTTACCACCCAACAACAGGGAAAAGATTGAGCAGGCTTCTTTACAACCAAGTTTGAGGAATCCTAAAAAGATTGGGCATACCCTCACAAAGGAGTCTTTGCAAGACTTGCAGATTGGTCGCAAGGAGTTTCTAACACAGGAGGAGACAAAGTGCTTCAAAGAAATGCTTTCAAAGCATGGTAAGGCTTTTGCATTTGAGCCACATGAGATAGGATGTGTCGATCCTTCTATTGTAGCTCCTATGGTAATTTTCACAATACCTCATGTGCCTTGGAATCTGCGGCCTATTCCGGTTCCAAAGGCTCATTTGCCAAATTTAGTAGAGCTACTGAATGAGAAAATCAAAATGGGAATCTTGGAGCCTTCTTGTGCTCCATACTCAAACAGGTGGTTCACAGTTTCGAAGAAGAATGGTTCTCTACGCTTCATCCAAGATATGCAACTCGTGAACAAGGTGACAATTAGAAATGTAGGTACAGGTCCAATTGTGGATGAGTTTGCAAAGGCATTTGCAGGGAGGGCAATCTACTCAATGGGGGATCTCTACTCAGGGTATGATCAATTTCAGCTTGCAATCGAAAGCAGAGACTTGACAACCATGAGGACACCGTTGGGTTTGGTAAGGATGTGTACCTTGCCACAGGGAGTAACCAACTCGGTTGCACATATGATGAATGGGATGAATAAGGTCTTACGTGACTTTATTCCTCAAATCACAATGCCTTTCATTGATGATTTGCCTATCAAAGGATGTGAAGAAAGTGACAAAGATGAAGCTATGGATCTCAAGGGATGTTGCAGGTTTGTGGTAAATTACATAAATGATTGTGATAAAATTGTGTCTAGGTTGGAAGAAGTGAATCTTACATTGTCAGGGAAAAAGTCTATGTTTGGTGTCAATGAAGTGCTTATTGTGGGGCACATGCGCGGGCCATATGGTAGGAAACCTTGTCCAAAAAAGGTAGATGACATCCAAAGAATGAAAGAAACATGCACTAGCATCACTGAGGTTAGAAGGTTTCTGGGAGCATGTGTCTTCTATGTTATTTGGATTCCACATTATGCACATGTAGCTGATCCTCTTTATCAACTGCTTAGAAAGAATCAGAAGTTTAAATGGACAGAAGCACATGTAAAATCCATGAAAAAGCTAAAGGAATTGCTCCAGTCAGCAACAACTTTGAGAAAGGTAGACTATGAGTGTCAAAGGCCAGTAATTGTGACAGTAGACACCAGTCCTACAGGGATTGGATGGGCAATAGGGCAAGATGACAAAGAAGGACACAGGTATGTGGTATGATTTGGAGAAAAGGTGCTAAGTGCTCACCAAAGAAACTAGATAAAGAGAGAGTTATGGGATATGGTTACAGCCTTGAAAAGTGGGAAAGAGTACCTAATTGGTGCATGTGTGGTTGTAGAAACAGATTGTCTACCACTTCTTGGGATGATTACAAGCTGCTCAACTCCAGACATTGCTATGTTGCGGTGGATTGCCTACATTAAGTCCTTAAATCCTGAGTTTAAGCACATTGTAGGTAAAGACAATACAGTGGCAGATATGCTATCAAGGGCAAGGTATGAAGATGAGTCACAAATGATTGACGAGGGAGATGATGTAGGCACAAAGTTCTATTCTATCTCTCATGTCAAAGGTAACAATGTTTGCATGACTAATCTACTTGAATCATTCTTGAAAGATCTTTATGAAGGTGATTGGATTTCTATTGGAAGCTACTTGAGTACTCGAACAAAACAGGATGATTGGTCTGAACAAGAATTCAAGAGGATACGCAGGAAAGCATATGGGTACTTTTTGAGGGATGGTTACTTGTGGAAGCATCCTAAACAAAAGGGTGCTACACCACAACAGGTTATATGTAAAAAAGAGACTCAAGTAAAGCTCATGCAAGAGTTTCATGAGAGTCTATGGGCTGGACACAGGGGTGTGTGGGCAACCTTCTCCAAGTTGAAAGAAAAATAATGGTGGAAGGGTATGTATAAAGATGTATCTCAGTTTGTAGAGACATGTGTAGCTTGTCAAGTGTATTCAAATGTTCGACATCGTGATGGATTGCACCCTACATATCCACTAGACATGCACTATAAATGGGTTGTGGATCTAGTCACAATGCCTCTAGGACTCTGGCAAATGAGATATTTGGTTCTTGCACGAGAGGACCTAACTATCCAGGTTGAAGGAAGAGCATTAAGAGCTAGAACCACAAAAGCTGTGTGCAAATTCCTTCTTGATGAGGTGATTTGCCATTATGGTTGTGTGGGAAAAATCACTGCAGATAGAGGTGAACTGGATGCCGAAGAAGCAAGGGAGTTCTTTTCTAGATTAGGAATCAAGCTTTCTCTTACTACAGCTTACAACCCTGAAGGCAATGGAAAGAGTGAAAGAGGGCATCATCCTATCATCAAAGCTTTGACCAAGGCTTGCGAAGGAAGAGTTGGTGAGTGGCCAAAACTGTTACCATATGCTTTATGGGCTGATCGTACAACACATAGCTCAGTAACTGGCTACATGCCTGCGGAGCTAATGTATGGTCAAAAGCCAGTGATGCCGATTGAAGATACAATTCCCACATGGAATGTACTACCTTGGCAAGAGGGGCTTAGCACGGAAGATCTCATTGCACTGCGTATAAGGTAGCTAGAGAAAAGACCTGGAGACATTGAAGCTGCAAAAGAACGACTCAAAAATGCAAGGTTGAAAAACAAGGACTACTTTGATAAGCGACATCGACTCAGGAGCAAAGAAATTGACAAAGGTGACTGGGTTTTGGTGTATGATAGTAGCCTTGGTAACCAGCACACAGTCATGCACAAGTTTTCAAAAAGATGGTTTGGACAGTATGTTGTAAAGCATGTGCATGAAAATGCTACTTACAGCTTGTCTGAACTAGATGGTACAGAAGTAAAGATTCCCATTGCAGGAAAAAGGATAAAAATGTTTAAGAGAAGAGGAGACAATGATCCAGAAAATGTTGGTGAGGAGGAAGAGCAAACCACAGGTAAAGATCAAAGTGAAGATGAAGATTTGGAATCATCCACTGAAGAAGAAATCAAGGAAGATGTACAAGAGGGCTGATCTTACAAAGAAATAATGTGGCACATACCGGAGGATGTGCAGGTTTAGAGGGGGTGGATGTTGTGCTGTGACACGTACATAGTGGGAACGCATGCTACAAGATTTATCTTGTAACTTTTTAGATACATAATTATCTTTCCTATAATGTACATATGCATATTTAAGTATAATAATAAGCCTTCTATCTCATCCTATTATTTTTCTCAAGGGTAACCTATCCTTACTTTACCATCAGAAAATACTATGGGAAAAGCATCAATAGCTCCGCCTCTTTAACTTGGGGCAAAAAGAATTCATTCTTTATTTCTACTATCTCATTATCATCTCACACCCTAGCTAGATCCTATATCTAGGGTAAACTTCAATATATATATATTCTATGTATTTTTTATACTTTTCTTATATTTCTTTTTAAATAGCTACTAGGAGGGAATCAAATCCTAGTGGGACACTAGGTGGCATGATTTCAAAGATACACTTATTTTAATGCATTATTGCAATCATGATAAAAAACTTTGTCAAGGAGCAATTTCATGCTTTCATATGGCATGATGTGTCCTTTGGAATTAAATGAAAGTCTAGGCTAAGGGGACCACCGGAAGACTTTTGCTGCCAGAAATGGACCCTATTTTGATGATTTTTTTACACAAGGTTCCAATTTGAATTGGAAAATGATTTTAAAATTAAAATCGCAGCTAATGAGCTGAAGTTTTGGCCAATATTTTTACTTTTTTATTTGAAGCCAAGGTTGAGGAGATATGATCAAAATACTGGACCCCAGTCTGCCCACATCATGCAGGGATAGCTCATTTCCAACTTTTCCAATTCCTATTCACACTGGCTCCTCTCTTCTTGTGTAAACCCTTGGGGGTTTCCTTCACCTATAAAAGGGGACCTCTTCTTCCTTGAAAAGGGAACTTAAGAATTCAAGCCATTGAGGAGAGGAATTCTTGAGGGAGTGAGTAGTAATGCCTAATTGTACTTAGCCATTAACATAAGCCCAAGCCTACACTTTCTCCTAGAAGGAGACTAGCCATTTGAAACAAGCTAACCTTGGAAGATCAACTCTAATCAAAGAAGGTCTTGCACTTGGTGTATCAATCAAAGTGGAATTATCCACTCTTCTTCTCTCTCCATCAATAATGGTGCCGAAGGGTTTGTCAAGTAAGATGTGTTCTACATTGATGTTTTCTTGATTTCTTGTTGTTTTCTTTTTCATCTCTAATCCAACATATATATATGTATCTAATCTCATCTCCTTAAGCAAACCTATCTCTCTCATTCTTAGTAATTCATCCTCTCTGCAAATTCTAGGTTCTCTTTTCTACAGGTACATCTCTCCCCGCAGTAACCTTATTGCCTACGGGCAAGAATAGGGCTTGAGAGGGAAACTTCTCATCCCTCAGCTTCTCTCATATCTACATTTCTCACATACTATCCTAGATGAATAAACCACATGATGATCATTTCTATCGCTTTCACTCTGTACGATCTATTAGAATTAACGTATGGATTAGCCAAAAATACACTTTCAACAACGTATAGTGTTTCTCTTTGGCCCAAAAAGGCTTAATGAAATACTTCTATCACCGGATCCCATCATACTACCTCTCATAGACTATGATTTTTCTTTTGATGTAAGCGTAGTTATCTTGCTATGAACCAAGAGGATTTGTACACACAATTAATCCCAATCACTAAACAAAATATATATATTATGGTAAGCACAAAACTACAATTCCAAAGAACAATTCGTAGCCTATTTGGTCAGCCAAGATTGAATGCCATTAACTCATCTATTAACCCTTTCATATTACCCATGATACGATATGACCATAGCCTTGATGTTTTCATCTTCGTATTGTTTTGACATTCTCTTTTGTGTTCTTTCTTTGTGTGTGTGAGTGCAAGAGAGAAAGAGTGAGTCTTCTTTGATTGCACTTCTTTCCAAACCCTATTCTTCATGGCATCTATGGTTTAACTCCTTCATATAGTTTTTGTTGAGTTCTCTCACAAACTCTCACAGCCATAAGCCCGGTGCTTTCATGGCAAGACCGCAAATTTTTCGACAGTGTAAAGAGCTGGAGTCGAAGATTATGCATGAGGAAGATAATATGGACACTTTTCTTGCTGGTGTCAAGGGTATCAATGAGAAACTTAGTTATGCAGGTGAAGTCAATTCAGACAGTTCCCTTGTGCAGACTGTTCTTGATACCTTACCAGATTCTTACCAGACTGTTACTAGTACTTGGAGACTTATGACCCAAGGAAATCCTGAAGTTGTCAAGTTTGATGCATTATGCACATTGTTGTTGCAAGAGTAACTTTATAGAAAAACAGGACTAGACAGCGTGCAATTGAACATGCTTTTATTGATTCTCCATGAAAGGGTGGTAACAACAATGTAGCCACTTCTTATGGTTCTGCTGCGAGTGGCAAAACTTCTATTCCGAATGCTTCTACTGGCAGTACTTCGCCTAGCAATTTTGGTCATAAGGGCAAAAAGAAGACGTGTTGCCATTATTGTAAATCTAACGATCATTGGATCAAGCAGTGTCCTAAGTTGAAGGCCAAAGAGGCTAAGAAGAAAGAGGGTGGTTCCATTACAAATGCTGGTTCCACTACAAATGCAGCCATTGTTGAGTCTTCTATAAGACGAGATTGTAATGCTGATGTTGATGCAAATGGGCTTTTAGTGCAGAGTTCACTTACAATCCAGTTGTCCATGATGTATGCATGTCAGTTTGCTGCAGATTCACATGTGTGGTATTTTGATAGTGGTGCTACAAAGCACATTACCTCACATCGTGAATTGTTCACGTCTCTTGAATCTGTCCCTCATGGGAATTCAGTTACTTGTGCCAACAATGCCTCTTATTTGGTTCAGGGAGTTGGAAAGATTGTGCTTACTACTGCAAATGGCAGTTCTTTCACACTTGTTGATGCACTTTATGTACCTAGGATCAAAAAGAATCTTTTGTCTGTATCTACACTTGCTAGACTTGGACTTGTAGTCAAATTTGTGGATAACAGATGTACAGTTCATGATCTTAGTTTTGGTGATGAAATTGTTGCATCTGGGATTTTGTGCCGTGGGCTGTATAAGCTCACTTTGTATGACAAGTGTGGACAACATTTTGCAAATGCAGTTGCAGATTTAAGGGCTATTTCAGATGCAAAACTTTGGCATGCATGTTTTGGTCATCTGAATTTTGCCAATTTGCTACGTTTGCAAAAATCTGATATAGTTTCTTCTTTGTCGCCTCTTGAATCACCTATCAAACATGTCTATGAAGGATGTATTTTGGTTAAAATGCAGCCTTCTAAGTTTCCAAAGGATGGTTCAGTTAGGGACACATTCAGGTTGCAGCTTATGCATAATGACATTTGTGGGCCCATGCAAACTCCGTCCTTCGGCAATTACCTTTACTTCATGACTTTCATTGATGATTAATCCAGGCATGCATGGGTATTTCCGCTTAAAGCGAAGTCCGAAGTTTTTATATGCTTCAAACAATTTTTGGCTATGGTTGAAAATGTCTCGAAGTGTACTATGGGCACCCTCCGTTCCGATCAAGGGGGGGAGTATATGTATCATGAATTCAATGCATTTCTGGCTAGTTGTGGGATAAAACACCAATGTATAGTGCCTTATACACCTTAAAACACGGTGTTACTAAGAGGATAAACAGGTCACTTACGGAAATGGCACAATGTATAGTCAAAAGTCAAGCTTTGCCGCATTACTTTTGGCTTGAGGCTAGCATGTGTGCCACTTATGTACTAAAAAAGGTATCCTACGAAAGCTTTGCAGTCTATTACTCCATATGAAGCATGGCATGATACAAAGCCTTCTATTGAGCACATGCGTGTTTTTGGCTGTTTGGCATATGATTTGGTGCCACAAACACAACGCAAAAAATTGGATGATTAGGCTGTCAAATGTATTTTTGTTTGTTATAGTGATGAAAGCAAAGGTTACAGGTTGTATCATCCGCAAACAAAGTGTATTCTGGTTTCACCAAATGTAGTGTTTGTGGAAGATTCTGTTCAGCCCTTGCTGTCATGTACTAGAGACAGTAATGTAAGCTCACATGACATTTATGACACTTTGTTGCCTCTTTTTAGTGGTGGAAATACGAATGTAAATTCTAATGAGGCAAATGTACAGCCTATGGGGTTTCTGAAAATGTTACAGATCAGCCTATTACTGATGCAAATGTACACGAAGTACTTGATGAGGAAAGGTATGAAAATGAGCAGGCTAGAGGTATGCCAAAATGGCTGGTGTATACATTGCATGATAGTAAATTGGATGCACCTTTGTCTAGTCGTACTCGTTCACGCTCTTGCCATGCATCTTATGCATCAGATTGTTATGCTTTGGCTGTATCTAGCTTACATGATGTTGAGGAGCCTTTGTCTTTTGATAAAGCACAAAATTTAGAAAATTGGATGGCTACCATGCAATCAGAATATGATGCACTTATAGAAAATGAAAAATGGACTTTATGTGATTTGCCTCCTAGAAAAAAGGCCATTGGTACGAGTGGGTTTACAAGTTGAAACCCAAGCCAGATGGTGAGATCGATTGTCATAAGGCTTGACTTGTTTGCAAAGGGTTATGCACAACAAGAAGGTATAGATTATGAAGAGACTTTTTCTCCCACTTATCGAATGACTACTGTGCATTTTCTATGTGCATTGGCAGCTCATTTTGGTTGGGATGTACATCAATCAGACATTGTTACAGCTTTCTTGAATGGTGACATATTTGAGGAAGTTTATGTAATGCAGCCTCGCGTTTTTGTCAAGAAAGGACAAGAGGACAAAGTGTGCAAATGCAACAAGGCTTTGTATGGGTTGTAGAAATCTCCTTGTGCTTGGTATGAGAAAACTGACACTCATTTGGTCAAACAAGCCTTTCATAACAGTCCAACAGAAAGCACATTGTGTAAAGTGTGAGGGTGATGTACTTCTCATTGTGGTTCTTTATGTCAATGATTTGTTGATCACTGGACCAAATGAGAGACATATTGTTGAATTTAAGGCTGATTTGAATGCTACTTTCAAGATGAAAGATGTGGGGCTGTTGCATCATTATTTGGGAATACAGTTTAAGCAGTGTGATGGTGGTATTGCCTTGTGTCAGAAAAGTTAAATAGAGACATTGCTATGTAAGTTTGGGCTTGAGGATTGCAAACCTATCATCCACTCCTATGGAAATAGGTTTGAAGTTGACTCTACATGATGCTGGAAATCCTGCTGATGTCACTCTTTACCAAACTGCTTTTGGATTCCTCATTTATGTATGCAACACGAGGCCCAATATTTAGTTTTCAGTCTCACAGGTCAGCAGATTTATGCATAGCCCAAGGTCTAAGCATTGGCAGTCTGTCGAGAGTATTTTTTGCTACCTTAATGGCACTTTACAGCTTGGCTTGTTTTATCCCAAGGGGGGGATCATTGCCACCAGACTTACATGCTTTTTCGGACTCAGATTGGGTTGGCTGTTTTGACACGCGAGTATCCACAAGTGGTTTTAGTTTCATGCTTGGCAGTTCATGCATATCATGGTTGATCAAGAAGCAACTTATTGTGGATACTTCAAGTTGTGAGGCTGAGTACAAGGCAGTCCTTCACAGCTACGATTGAGTGTATGGCTCAGACACCTTATGGCTGATTTGGGTGTTGGTTAGGACACTGCCAATACTATCTACATTGATCGTCAGAGTGCATTGGCAGTTGCGAGGAACCCATTTTTCATGCTCGCACAAAGCACATTGAGGTGCATTAACACTATGTCAGGGAGAGGCTCTCAGCAGGAGAGATCCAGCTTGGATTATGTGCCAACACAGGACAACCTTGTAGATCTTTTCACAAAGGCATTGTCTCGTGAGAAGCTTGAAGCTTTCCCCAAAGCTTTGGCTTACTCCACTTTGTGGACTGATCATGTCCTCAGGGCATGGCACTTCCCTTTACTCATGTGTCAGCTCTCATTCACCAAATCACTCCGGGGGGATTTGTTACCATATACATGTGTAGTGATGTGTGTGAACACACTAGGACCACCAGGGCATTTTTCCCTCCTTAGGAGGTTTTCCCCGGTGCATTGTATATACACACCATCACTCTAGGGCTATCTATCTTTCCATTGCACACTAGGTAACACACTCTCTATTGTGTGCCTTGAGCTTCCTTCATCTTTTCCGAGGAATTTCCAAAGACCGAGCAAGATTTGTCGAGCGAACCAAAAATCGAGCAAAATAAGCCAATCAAAGAGGACAACATACATATCATTGTCAGCTCTTGATACATTAATGACAATACTTAATTTCATGTGAATTTCATAAAGTTAGTAAACAATATAAAATTTTCTTATTAATATTTCTCTACATCTAGAGGCATCTGCATGTATGCAAGAAAAACCAAATTTTCTTATAGGTGTACACATTCCATGTATATCTGTCTCTCCCCCTCCCTCTTCCCTCTCTCTTTCACAAGCTTTGAGAGTCACAAATAATATGCACTGCACTCACATGATAATTTTTAAAATTTTGGTCCTAGAGGCTCTATTTGACCTTTGAGAACGAGAAAGGAATCTCTCTCTCTCTCTCTCTCTCCTCTCTCTTCTCTCTCTCTCTCTCTCTCTCTCTCTCTCTCTCTCTCCTCTCTCTCTCTCTCTCTCTCACACACACACACACACACATCACACACACACATTCCCTTCGATGCGAGATAGGGTGTTGGGGCAATGGAGAAGAGTCAAATCAATTGTGCACAAATTATGCTCATTGCAAGTTTGAATTCTGAGTACCAGAGTGCTCAGCTTTTGGTCACATCCGAACTTTATTCTCTCACATTGCAGCAATGACTTAGACCTAACACACTTTCCTCTCCTTGCCATAGTGTGGGCTCTCCATTGCGACTCTCATCACCACAATTTTGGAGCATCGAGAGTCACTCATCACTCAAACACATACTACATCACATGTAACTTTGGTCTCATAGGTCATATTTGACCTCCGAGGACGATAATAAAATCTATCTATCAGAAGTAGACTCACTCTAATGTTAGAACTCTCTTCTTCTTCTTCTTCTTCTCTTCTTCTCTATCTCTCTCTCTCTCTCTCTCTCTCTCTCTCTCAACAATAAAAACTTAAAAGTCCATCCACATCTCCCTCCCTCTCTCTCTCTCTCTCTCTCTCTCTCTCTCTCTCTCTCTCTCCCTCTCTCTCCTCTCTCTCTCTCTCTCCTCTCTCTCTCGCTCTCCACACACACACACACGACACACACACACACACACACACACACACAACAATCAAAACTTAAAGCTCCATCCAGGTAAACCAAAATTTTGAGAAATGGTACCGTCTGGCCCACAAAATAATTTTCCTCTCCACATATTCAAGCACTACTTTGTAGCTAATAAATTTTTTATTAACTCCATTGAATCTTTCCAAATGAAGATTTTGAGGATGGCATCTGCAAGGATTTGAGGACCTTAAGGGACAATCCACAATATTTGCGTAGGGCATTTGACGGGAGAGGATTTGCGACATTTGGATTCAGCTAGTAGGCATGGAGGCCCCCAATTCTTTCGGCTCAAGCACGCTTACACCCTCTAGAATGGGCAAGGGGTCCGAGCCAACCGACGGAGCCATGGACGTCACAGCTTTGAATCAAAAATTTCCATCTCAGTGTGTGTGGTGGGGGCCTAATTATAATCATTTAAGAAAAAAAGCCCCTTCAATCATCCGCGGATGATTTGGGGCATTCTTAGATCCCACATTTTGCAGTAATCTGGGTAGTGCAATTTGGTACAAAGCGGATGAGAATTGGACAATAGAGAATATATAAGGCTTACTAATGACGTCGTGTTAGCAGCTGGTGGTGGACGAGCCACACCATGAAGTTGTGGATGGTAACCCACCCATCTATTGATCTGCTCTCTTGCACGCATGCCTT
>NW_028221559.1:0-52968 GCF_014529385.1 Adiantum capillus-veneris
AATCCCCTTTGCTTGGCCTCTCCTTGTCCTATAACTCACCAAAACATCTCCTTCCAGGGCTCTCTTGTTGGCACCAAACATCAAAGGTACTGCCAAATCAGGTACCATGGGTTCGAGCTTTGCTGTAGTTTATGCTTGCCTCTTTCTTTGTCACTTAGAGGATAACATGAACCTTCCCTCCAATCCCTCTCTCCTCTATTTCAAAAGGTTCATTGATGATGCCTTTGGCATTTGGCAAGGCTCCCTTCTTAACCTTGAAAAAATTCTCAAGCTTTACGCTTCACCTCTCCAAAACCATATCAAAATTTTCTCTATCATCTCTACCATAGAAGCTTCCATCCTTGACATACATTTCTTCAAAGGACCTTCCTTTTCTTGTTTAGGGATTCTTGATTCTCACTGCTTTCAAAAAATTCTTAACTCTTACAACTATATTCCCTCGCCATCTTGGCATCCACACCCCCCAAAAGGTCGCTTTTATCATTGCAGAACTTGAAAGATATATCATTAGAGAAAGCTCTTTGGAGGGTTTCCTTACCATTTTCTCTCTTTTCTTCCAAAGGATAAGAGCTAGAGGCTATCCCCAAGCATTACTTCAAACTTATTTTTCGCTCATCTCTTACAAAGATAGAGCCTCTCTCTTAAGCAAGAAACCCAAATCAAAAGGCTCCCCCATTGTGGTCAAAATTCCATTTTCACCCTTTACACGCAACCTTAACCCCTCTCCTACCTTGATTTAACCTCTCACTCTTCACCTTAACACCACACCAAAATTATCGCACCTCCCCAACCCCCTTGTATGTTGGCTCAACACGCCCAATGTCAAAAAAATGCTAACCTTTAAGACCCACACCCCTCCCTGACCTCTCCAAAACCTCCTTGTTATACCTAAAATCGTTCTATATTCCCTCCTTTGGGTTTAGACTTTACTTCTCTAGGTTTTAGTCACCTTTTTTGTCTCTTGTCCCTTCCCCCTTTAGTCTCTTAAATGAGTCTCCCCCCAAAGTTTTGCAGTTCGTGCCTTGACTCTTCTTTTAAAGCCTTTCTTTTTTTGATGTTACTCCCCCAATTGGTGCACTTTGTACTAGTAGTGTCAGTATTTACTTCCTTGTACCAAAAACCCCTCAATCCTCCTCTTAATCCTCACTCTTGTCCCCTCCTTGGGTTTGAAACCCTCAACCCTTATTTATAAACCCCCATCCCTTGCAAAAAGATTAACACTACTGATGAGGTTAATATAAGTGAAACACGTTTAGTGTTAATCTTTGGTCTCCCTTCTCCCCTCCCCCTTTATCTCCCGTCTTATTGCTCTTGTTTCACAAATATTTTTTGCTTGGCAAATATCATTCGCTTAATGTTCACACAACACTATAGTTTGTATGGATATCTACAATGGTAGGTGGAGGTTGTGTCGACGCTTCTATTTCCATATATGAACAACATGAAGAGCAAGAAGCTTCATTTGTTTTTTCTATGGTTGAGCTGAGCAAAACAAGCCTTTCTCGCTTGGATACCCAAACTAGCTTTGAACCAAGTGTATAGTGTTCTGTGATCTTTCCTTTCCCACGATCTTCAATCAGCTTTATCTCGTCACCGCAGGGCTTGACTCACATGGGTCAGGTGACACGTACTGTAAGAACACAATTTACGTTTTGGCACCCCCAGATTTGATAATTCCCTTCATAGTAGCCTTGGGCTTCCAATAGTCTTTCAAGAATCCAACGCAACGTTTTCTTACGTTTCTGGGAGCGAGTGGGGCATTTCTTACAAGGCTCTTGTTTTTTAGCATCAATGGCAATGGTAGCTAAAGAAGCTTTAGGGACCCAATTGTATGTTTTCTTTGTTATATTAGGATGGGTCTTGTGTGTCTCAAGCTTGTTTCAACTACAAAAGTTAAATCTCTAGAGAGTTGGCCTATAGGGACATATGGTTCAACCTCCTAGACATGCAATGTTTGGGGTTTTAATTCCTCAAGAGGCAATATCTTAGGGACTATGGATTGAGTGGCAGGGCTAAGAGTTGGTTTTTGTGTTGTGACACTCTTAGTCTCCCAATCAATAGTGCATTTGGTGGCTATCATCCACGTGCGTCCTAGGTTTATATTACCCTCCATAGTTCCTACAGGCATGACCAAAAAGTCTTGAGTCGAGCTACAACCCGTTGTCATAACTGACAGAAGTGTGCCAGATTTTAAAAATCGTGGTTTTTTTTTGTGACACCCTTGACTTGGATAGTACTCTCACATAGAGATGGATTTCCTAACTGACACCACACCCCATATGACAACAGATTATACCCGTTCCAATAAGGGGTTATATAGCACTTTCCCATAGGTCCTATGTAGCTCAATAGGGTATTGTATAGGTGTGTTAGAGTCTAACCAATCATCCTCTAGTATGTGAAATGCATGTGTAACTCCAAGGTTGGCCTCTCATTGGTGTTTTATATGTTGTTGTCGCTCCTTAGCCTCAACTTGAGCTTGTATCTTCTTTAATTCTACATGTGTCTTGGCTGCCTTTTTTTTTTATGGATGGCACATAGCTCCTCTAAAGGATCATAATATCTTTTAAATTTACTCCCATTGAGGAATCCAATGGTTTCCACACAAATGGTACCTTGTGGGGTGATTTAGCATACTCAATATGGTCCTTTTCCGTCATATTTCAACTTTTTCTTCTCGTTACGCACTCCATACATAAGGAATTTATCACCAACATTGATATTTTTATTCTTTAGATGACGATAAACCATTTCTTTCTCCTATCTTTCTTCACAAGTGCATTTTGCACAACCAATTGATTTATATATAAGCACTCAACTAAAGGGTTACTATCCCAACCTCCTTGTGAAGCTACCCGTAAACTAGGAAGTACAAACTCCCATAGTATAACTGCTTCTTGGCCATATACCATTTTGAATGGTGTACAATTAATAGCCACTTTGTAAGAAGTACGATAAGCCCATAGAGCTGATGTCAACTTCAAATCCCAATCTGTGCGATGAGCTTCCACTAGTTTGGTCAAGATAGAAATTAAGGTCTTGTTAGTGCTCTCAGCTTGGCCATTTGCTTATGGATAATAAGGTGTAGAATTATGGTGGGCTATCATGAAGTTGGTAGTGAGTTCCTTTATCACTCCATTGTCACTCACAAGTTCAAAGAGACAACCAAATCTTGTAATTATGTTCTCAAAGAGAAACTTGGTGGTTGACCTTGCATCAACCTTGCGTGTCACCTTGGCTTCCGCCAACTTTGTCACATAGTCAGTGGCAACAATAATATATCGAGATTGAGTGTTACGAGTTGCCGAACTAATGGGACCTACAAAGTCTAAACCCCATTTTTCAAATGGTTGAGTCACCTTGATAGGATGTAAGGGCATCTTATCCTTTCGTTGTGTGATCTTGTAACGCTGGCATTCATCACACCCTTTTACAAAAAGTGTTGCATCTTTGAATAAGGTAGGCCACCAATAGTTTGATTGCAACACCTTTCTAGAAATTAGTTCCCCTGAGAAATGTTCTCCGGCTATATCCATGTGGGCTTCTTGTAGTATGTATAAATACTCATCTCTACGGGCAGAACGTCTAAGAATATTGTCCTTCCCTGGCTTGTAGAGAGTTCCTGCAATTAGAGAATAAGGTTCACATTCTTTTAACAGTTTTCAAGCTATATCCTTATGAAGCTCTTTGGGTGGAAAACCATTAACTAGAAAATTCACAATCTTCTCACTCCATTCAGGCATGGTCTCGACTAGGAATAGGGAAGTATCGGGCAATTCATCATCAATTCCAGTAGGGGCTTCACCATTGGGTATGCAAGACAAATGATCTGCCATGACATGTCTTTTATTGGGTCTCACCACAACCCTAAACCCTAAACTCAAGAAGAATTAACAACCATCGTGTAATTCTTCCCGTGGAACAAGGTTTATTTACTAGATACAACAATGCTTGATGATCAACATAGAAAACAAACTTGTTAGCAAGAAGGTAGTAGCGAAATTTCTTCATTGCGTAAATAATAGCTAAACCTTCTCGCTCTTTAATGGTGTAGTTCCTCTCAGCATCATTAAATTGATGGCTTGCAAAATTAATGGGGTAGTCCAATTTATGTTCTCCTGGTTGAGCTAGAACACACACAATAGCGAAGTTCGATGCACATGGAAAATTACATTCCAATCGGGCACTCATAGAATGGGAGCACTTGTCAAGGTCTTTTTCAATGATTCATAAGCATGGTCACACTCTGCGGTCCAATGGAACTTAATAAGAAGCTTGTACAAAGGACGAGCTATCTCGACAAAGTTTAATATAAACCGCCTGTAATAACCAACATGGTCCATGAATCTTTGAACTCATTTATAGTTTGTAGGTGGTGGAAAATTGGAAATGGCCTTAATTTTGCTCTCATATGTGGAAATCCCATTTTTGGACACTATATGCCCTAAAATGACTCCATGTTTAACCCAAAATTGACAGTTGAAAGGGTTTGAGGAGATGCAATACAACCTGTACTTCTCAAACACTTTTCGTAAACAATTTAGATGTTCCTTCCAAGAGGAATAAATGCAAAGGTCATCTAAGAAAGCTTTGCAAAACTACCTCAAATATTCCCTAAAAGCAATGTTTATCAATCTTTGAAATGTAGCAGGAGCATTGGTTAAGCCAAAAGCCATAACACAAAATGCAAACACTCCGAATTCGATTATAAAAGCCGTATTAGCTTGGTCCTCTAGTGCAATTGTGATTTGATTGTAGCCAGAGTACCCATCTAAAAAGCTATAGGCCTCCTTTCCTGCAACTCTTTCAAGCACATGTTCTGAATATGGCAAGGGGTAATGGTCCCTCCTAGTGGCCGCATTGACCTTCTTGAGATCCATGCACACTTTGAGTTTCCCATTCCTTTTTGGCACAATAACTATTTGTTTACCACCGGCGTACACATCTAGTAGTCATGGGCCGGGCTTGTCGGTCCAATAGTAAAAGGGTAAGAGTGATCGTCGATGAGAGGCGCACTCTAACTAGAACATTATAGGGTTAGTTGGCTAAGCATGGGCACCTAAGTGTGAATGGGAGAGCTCATAAAAAAGTCAACCTAAAAATCACTCATTCTCTCATTTGTGCAATTAAAGAGTGCTCTTGTTCCATCTCCATCTTCTTCTTCATCTCCTTGTGTGTGTGTATGCGAGAGAGAGAGAGAGAGAGAGAGAGAGAGAGAGAGAGAGAGAGAGAGAGAGAGAGAGCATTGTGACGGCATGGCGGAGGCGAGGTGGGTTTGAGCGCGGCACGACGGTAGCTCCGTCTTCTTTGCGGCGAGGAATCCTTCACGAAGGTGAGCATAGGGCGGTGAGTGACACACCCTTGCTCTCTTAAGCTTGCTAGATTAGTGTGGTTGTGTGCTTGCAGCCATTTGTGGCTCACACACAGTGTACGACAAGTCCCTTGCTTTGACACGTGCGATAGATGCGCACATTTATGGCACCGTTGCCGGGGAAATGCCTTGCATTAATCTCGAATAGTACTCTATGCTGCTTTGTAGTGCAATTTGAGATGTAGGAAAGGTAGAGAAAGAAGGTGTGTGGCTGTTGAGAAGGATTTGTGAAATTTGTTTTTGATGTAGTGTACTGTTTTCTGTTAATAAGGAGTTAGTTTTTTGCTACAATGTACTGTTTTTTGTTCTAAGGTGTTAGATTCAAGGTATTAGATCTATAATGCTAGATCTGTAAGGTGCAGTAAGTAGATCTGTTAGTTAATCAGTTGATGTAGTACTATGTTAGTGTGTAACAGTAGCTTTGTTAGTTGAAAGTAGGTAGGTTAGGTGTGTGTGTGCGCGCGTGCGATGTGGCCGCGGTGACCTTATCCCAAAAATTATATATATATATATATATATATATATATATGTATATGTATATATATATATATATATATATATATATATAAGGGAGGACGGGATTGAGAACATTCCCCAAGCCCAAGCCCAGGCTTAGGCCTCAGCCATCTTTTTGTACTTACTTATTTTAGCCTCACACCTAAGTAAAAATCGACCCTTTTGAGGACCATCGGAGCTTCGGGTAGCCGAAGGCTATGCTGTAAAGCACACCATGACCCCTGAGCAATACAATCATTTTAAGCTATCACATGCTCTAATCCAAAACCAATCATTAAAAAATATCCAAAAACGAGTGAAAACGAGGTGCAAAACGCCCAAAAAATCAAGCGGTTAACCTTCGAGTATATTCACCGATTCTTGTAGGGTGCCAAAGGCACATGCATCTGCGCTCTAGTCATGTGTTAGAGACCGAGAGAAACTAGTGAGCACTTCGCCTTACACGGGTTCTCAATACCCACCTACCTTAGGTTCTGGGCCCTCGGGGGGCCGGGACCCAAGGTAGTACAAACCAAGACCCAAACATAGCGGCTAGTGACTCTTCATTTGACTACAATATTATGGAAGGGATTCCCACAACAAACCCCAAGCAAGTAAACAAAAATGTATTTGTCTGGACCCCACAACCTGGATCTAGTGTGTTTAGTCGCTTTATAGAAACCTTTAGTAGAGCTACTCGCTCTGAACCTGCGGCTAGTGAAGTTAGCGAAGGTGAGGGAGAGGTAGATTCGCCTTTGGTATCTTAGGGGGAGCCTATACTCCCCAAGAGTTTCCACGTTGATATCTTGCCCCCTGCTTTCATGGAAGACCTTGCAAAGAAATCACCCCCCGAATTTCTACTACGCGATGGTAGGAGTCTTGCAGAGGTGCAAAAAGTTGAGTGCTATATGCAAGCGGCTAGGGAGAGGGAAATGGAGAGTTTCCTAGAAAAACGTAGAGCCATGAAGGGAAAGACCCCTGGGACAACGGGAATAAAAATCAAGCAATCGAGTGCTCCTGAGTTAGTAGGCAATGTGGGTCAAAATCTGGGGAACAACAATGCTTCCACCTCAAGGGAAACCTCTAGTAAACCGGGCCTAGAAGGGTTATTTCTCAATGAAAATTGGGAATATGACCTACAAACTGAAACCTTGACTCACTTGTACACGGGTTACACATACCATATAGGTTGGTTAGAAGTTGTACAATCTACTTCTAGCACCACAAGTGTAGAGGAGTAGCAATAGATGGTCTGCAATGTCATCCATAGCATCATCCAATCGGAGAGGCAAAACCGAGGGATTAACATTACCTAAACGGGCCTTATGAGATTCTTGGATACGGGCAAGGCCAAACAACCGACACTATCACAAATGGAAAATCCTTCAGTGAGTTCAATGGACCCATCATATATTGTGTCGCATGGAGTTTCGGTATAGTTTGAACCCACAAGTAGTAGTTTTACTTTTCCAAATCTAGCTCATCTTTCCCTTGATGAAACCATGGCTACCATGCCTACCCCAATGATGGGCATGCCAAGAAACACGCCATGGACCTCATTTGTTAGTAAAGCACCACTACATGGTAGCTCAATGCCTGCAACAATACCTACAAGTGTGTACCAATCGTATACACCTATGGGTCCTCATGCTCATGTAGCTCCTACCCCTCCCATTGTTTCAACAACTTATGCTCCACAACCACAATGTCCAAGATTTTATTTTAATGGGACCATACCGGCTAGCATTAGCATGTCACATCCGACATCTGCTATGCCTAGGGCCACACATATGAACTTTGGGCCGCCACATGGTACAACACCGTACCAAACGTGGAACCCAAGGGCTTCCTATGCGCCAAGCCCAATGCGTGGACCTACTCCACATGTAGTCTCTGGAGGACCTTCACCCATGGTGCCTAGTCACTTAGGTGACTTGGCAACATTTGCTCAAGCTATCGGTCGATATATTGTTGAGAATATGCGTAACACGCCCGATAGAGATCCTAGAAGTAAGGCATTACAAATAGTCAAGCTCACACAAATTCTTAGTGGAGATGGGGATGTGAGAAAGCATATTAAAGTGTTTGAACAAATATGCGATTCTCTAGGAGAACACAATGACCTGCATAAGAGTAATGCTTTAAGCCTAACCTTAACTGAAAAGGCTAGGGATTGGTATAGAACCCCAAGGGTGAAAATAAAATAAAATTACCCTACTCTTAGGAGACTGTTCTTGAAATAATACATATGAGAGGGAGTTCTTGCGGGTGTAGCCTCTCAACTCTAGAAAGGCCAACAAGAGGAAGGAGAGTTGGTGAGAGACTTTATTAGTCGCTCGAAGCATTTGAATTCTCGTTGTAATCCAAATGAGCGCTTCAATAATAATCAATTTCTTGATAGATTCATTAGGAGATTACGACATGAGGATATCTACAATGACCTAGTCATTAGAGGTAGCACCACTTGGGAAGCAGTCACCACCAATGCGATCCAATTGGAGGATAATTTAATGATTCAAGGAGAAAGAGTGTCTGTTGAGCCTAAATCTACTAGCTCGCAAGCATTGGGGCATCATCAATGACCCTAAAGCCTATTGCTAAGGAGCCAAAGATATCTGAGATGACTTTAGCAGATATCACCAAGGCCATTCAAGAGAGTCTTAGAGACAATTGTGCTCCGCAAAGTAATCATATGTATCCAAGAAGGGAGCAACAATGGTTTTCAGTATGCTATGGTCCGCATAGTACCAGTGAATGAACTACTTTTAGAGTAAAACTCAATGGGAATTGCAATGCCTGTGGGAGGTATGGTCATCAAGCTAAGGACTGCCTTGTATTTAAGCACACGATGGCTAATAGACCAACCTTAGCATGGACATACACACCTTGAGTGCCTGCATTTATGCCCGCCCCACCTCTTCAACAAACGTCACAACACATGGTCCCTAGGCCCCATAATGTTGTTCAAACAACACCCTTACCACCTCCAGTGCTAGGACCGCAACCACCACATCCAAGAATCACTTCTGTGAATCAAGTGGGTTGTGAGTCATCTATTGCTTGTTTGGAAGGCTGTGAGGAAGATATAGACCCTAATATTGCCTATAAGATTGATGCGCTTGAAGAAAGTCCACAATACTACATGGAGGACTTTTGGGGTTAAGTCAAAGCTGTCTATCAACTAGATGCTCAAAATATCAATTACATTGCGAAGAGACCAACTCTTCAATGCTATGAGTGTGAAGGTCCACATCATGTGGCCGAGTGTACTATTAGCTACAAAATAATGCTACACTAGTGCAAACCAATCAAGCGAGCACGTCTATAATGCCGATACTCATGTGTTATCAAAAGAATGCTACACTAGTGCAAACCAATCAAGCGAGCACGTCTACAATGCCGATACTCATGTGTAATCGATGTGGCATAGATCATTTGTTTGCCCAATGTCCGAATAATAATTAAATGCGTCAAAGATCACACCATTAAACTTGATTGAGGCTACCGAGGAGCCATCACAAGGTACACATGTGGTACCAGTAAATGTACTCACACGATCGATGCTCCAAAAACAAATTTATATATTCTTGAAGAAAGAGACACGGCATCAATTGCCCAATCTCAGAAGAAGAAGAAAACACGAAGGAAGAGATCGCAAAAAGCAGCGAAGTCAGACCCTAGTTCAAAGACAAACATAGAGACTGATGACCACCCTGTATATATGAACGACGCTGAAGAGGATTCTGATTTAGGTGAAACCATGGAGACCAAAACGACCACTAAGAAAGAAACCAACAAGGAAGATCGTCATGAGCCACAATGGCCAAGATCCAAGAAGAAGATAGGAACTTATCCAAACCATAGAGAGGAGATCGAGCGAGTCAAGCAATTAACGAGTTTGGTAGAGGATACCCAAAGGGATCTAGAACCAGCACCTAGGCAGATCCAGATTACAGACACATTGTTTCCTACGCAACAACAACCATGACCTACAAGATGAAGGTTTGACTGGCAATAGAACCAGTAGTGTCTCACAAGACTACAACCCACACGATTTGGGTGAGAATCATCAATTGAAATTGACTCTGAGGACAAAGAATCCGAGTTAAATCTTAGTGAAAATGTGGGGAGAAACCATTCAGGGCCCAGTGGTACCCTAAATGACAATCTATCCAAGGGAGCAGAAGACACAAGTAGCAATTCATCTAGTGACTCTTCACTAGAGATCAACCATAATCAAAATTAGACAAGAAGAGTAAGAGATATAAGAGGCGATGATATCGAGCAAATGTGCGTGCTAGAATAAATGACAAGAAATCTACCGCAGAATGGCTTAATTATATAGGGGCATGTGATGCTCATCCAAAGTTGGTAGATAACTGGGGTGAATACCTTCAAAGTGTGATGTGGTGTAGTCCACAACCCATTGACATTGCACAACTAGAGGCTACAGAGAAGCCAAAGTTGAGCCGTACTGTAAGGAGAAGACAAAATCGAGAGTTAGCTTAACAACAAAAGGAATTGGAAGTGAAATCACAGCCCACAGTACAACAAGACCCACACAGTTACACCTTGAACATTTCAAATCCTACACCATAGAGGAACGTAAGGTTGTGTATACAAAGGCTCAAAGAAAACCTATTGATGGAAGCAATGGAGTTTATGACGGTCCAGTGATAGTTAAGGAAATAGAGTTAGTAGACCCAAGAGAAGAGTCCAAACTTGTTTTAATTGCCCAAGATCTGACAGAGACTGAGGAGTGTGTACTTAAAGAACTTCTTGTCACGGCTAGGGACTTGCTACGCGCCGTGTGCGAGCCACAAAGGCTCCTAGCACACAGTCATACAACAGACAAGCTCACAAGGAAGAATGGTGTGTCACTCACCTTCCTGCGTAGTTGCGAATGAAGGATTCCCGCGCCGCGAAGAAGAGGGAGACGCCGCTATGCCGCGCTCAACCGCCTCGCCGATGTCGTGCCGCTGCAATGCTCGATCACAAACACACTCTCACTCTCTCTCTCTCTCTCACACGTACACACACACACACACACACACACACACACACACACACACACACACACACACACACACACACACACACACACACACACACACACACACACACACACACACACAAGGAGATGGTGAAGGAGAAGGTGGAGATGGAGCAAGAGCGGCTTCTATTGCACAATGAGAGAATGAGTAAAAATTAGGTTTAGTGGATTTTATATGAGCTCACCCCATTCACACTTGGGCGCCCATACTTAGCCAACTAACTCCTTGAATATTCCAGTTAGAGTGCGCCTGTCATCGGCGATCACCCTTACCCTGTTCCTATTGGTCCGACAAGCCCGGTACCTGACTCTAAACAATACAACGTTTATAGATCATAGGGTGTCCGTGTGCCGTGAGGGTTAACATGCCCCCCTTCCTGATGTAGATTCCGTCCTCGGAAGCTATCCAGTTGAATCTCGTTCGTCGAGATGGAAGAGCAGTCGACATGGATGTGCGTAGCCTTCTTCAATCACTGCAAAATCAAACAACATTGCCACAGTAATTGCATTCTCATATACAATTAAAAATCATATGCAATTTTAGACAGACAAATTGATTGGTAACAGAATTTTAGACAATTTGTCAGCAATAAACATTAAATTGCAATATAATCAAATGCATAAACAGATGTAAAGGTAAAAAATTAAACAAGTCCGGGGTCGCTAATTTAACGGTCAAAAGGCACTAGAGCTCGACTATTAATACCATGGGTAACTTCTCAATTTTCTCTGGTCAATTAAGTTGTTTAATCGCGAGAGCCAGTATTTGATGTTCGAGGGCTGACTAGAGGCTATACCTAGAAGACCTTGTAGTTAAGCTACGATAAAAGGAATTTCTCATGAAATCATCGCCTGACTGATTACCTTTTCTTTGACCCCCCAAAGTCTTTTCACATTGATTCAATCTTGATGTGTGTGCTTATTTTGTATGCCTTGGGTTTTTTGCTTTTCAAGGAAAAGTGCCCACACTGGGAACCTCTAGGGCTCTAGTACCATAGGCGATACATGTGAGTGAAGTACCAATTTAAGCAGGGATTTCTCTTCCAGCTTAAAATTTTACATTGTGGCACTTTGATTTTTTGTTTGTTCATTTTCAGCATTTTAATTTTGTAACTTTGGGGGGTCATATAACACTGTTACCCTCCCCAGGCTCATCACATTAGTAAAATCCCTTTATAATACTTAAGCTAAAGGTCAATAGGGTTAAGCCCACTAGAAAGCCCTAGTACATTTCACACAATGCTGCCTAAATCGGATTTAGAACCTAAGTAACCATTGCTTATTAGGAAGGCATTCCCCATGGTATTAAGAGAAGATTTCTAATACCTAGCTTGGTCAAACTAGCTTAGTCGGACTTCTTGATTTTTAAACCTAGACAAGTGATTATGACAAAACATTACATTGAATTAAATGTTTGATACTAAGCAAATGCGCTGAATATTATGCTACCAATCACAATTAAAGCAGACAAACATGGATGCAAAAAGATAAGGGCAATGCTAATGGACATAAAACACCTGTTTGTGTTGATGGTCGCGCTTGATTTGAAGTGTGAACGAGAGAAAGGTTCCATGAAGGTCCAAATCCTATCAATAGCAACACGCTCCTGTACACACTAGGAAACAAAAGGAATACCTCCAGGAGGCACATTAGTGGCAAAAGGTACCAACACTTATTGAACACAACAAAAAACATAAGGAACCCTAACCTAATTATTTGCACTCCCCCTAAAGAGTCAAGGGAATAGGATATTGTAGAGGTTGGGGGGAAACCCTAAGGCTAAACCCCTATCCTCGTCGTCGAGATAAACAAAGTCATCATCCATGAGACCATATGTGCCATCCGTGTAGTCATGTAAATTTTCTTCATCATCATAGGTGCCCATGTTTACTAAGAAGGTCACTAGACGCCTATAGTCATCTTGGTCAAAAGGGTAGGCTTGTGTAATGGAAGAAACGCTCTCTACTAAGTATGGATCAGACGTGGTCAAGAGACGTATCAGCCATTCTAACTCCTCAAAATTCCTCTCACATGCTAGCGTACCTATCAAATCCCATTCACATGCAAGCACTGGAAAGACCATGTGAAACATTTGTGAAAAGTAACGAGGGTACCTCTCACCCAAGGCAGGAGTGGATGACTCTAGCGTACTAGCCATATCTGTACACACAAATAGATGATGGTTAGAGTGCAAATATTACAAGGGTCGTGTTCTTGTGCATAATTTGTTTTTATTATTTTGTGTTATGGCTCTTGCTCTTTTACTTTTTTATCTTGTTTTTGTGAGTATAAAGCTTTATATATACATTCCCTAAGATTGGAGATTGAGAGGTCAGGGAGGAAGGTTGAGAGGGGAGCAAGTAAATGATGGATGTCAGCAAACACTCCCCCCTTCCTTGGGTAGATCAGACCTTTTGGAATGATGTCGTCACCCTTTGAAACCGGTTGTTCCAAGTTGTTATGGGTGAATACTTTAACCAATAGTTTTTGACTGCCCTAGGCATTTCATCTAGTTACAAGGGCGGGAAGGTACTCTCCCATGATTCTATTTGCAACTTTGTTGTAGGTGGTGAAATTACAACGGGAGGTGCAAAATCTTTGTTGTTTGTATGGATATGTACAATGGTAGGTGGAGGTTGTGTCGATGCTTCTATTTCCGTATAGGAACTACATGAAGAGCAAGAAGCTTCATTTGATTTTCCTGTTCCTGAGCTAGGTGGAACAAATCGTTCTTTCTTTGGTACCCAAACTAGCTCTGGAGCAGGTGTGTCGCATTCCGTGATTTTTTCCTTTCCACGATTTTCAATTTGTTTTGGAGCCACAGGATTGGGTTTACATGGGCCAGGTGACAGGTAAGAGTACAATTTACATTTGGGCACCCAGATTTGATCATTTCCTTTATAGTATCCTTGGGATTTTAATAGTCGTTTAGTAATCCAGTGCCATGTTTTCTTACATTTCTTGGAGCGAGTGGGACGTTTCTTACGAGGCTTCCATTTTTTAGCATCAGCCATGGTTACTAAAGAAGCTTTAGGGACCCACTTGTATGCTTTCTTTGTTATATTAGGATGGTTCTTGTGTGTCTCAAGCTTTCTTTCAACTACATCAGTTGAAGATCTAGAGAGTTGGGCTATGGGGACGTATGGTTCAACCTCCTGGACATGCAATGTCTTGGGTTTTATTTCCTTAGGCAATATCTCAGGGACTATGGCTTGAGTGGTAGGGATAAGAGTTGGTTTTTGCGTTGTGACACCCCCAGTCCCCCAATCAATAGTGCATTTGGTGGCTATCATCCACGTGCGTCCTAGGTTTATATTACCCTCCATAGTTCCAGTAGGCATGACCAAAAAGTCTTGAGCTACAATTCCATTGTCATAACTGACAGAAGTGTGCCAGATTCCAAAAACCTTAGTTTTTTTCTTGTTGACACCCTTGACTTGGATAATACTCTCAGATAGAGGTGGCTTCCCTAACTGACACCACACCCATAGGATAGCAGATTATATTTAGCACCCGTGTCCAATAAGGCGTTATATAGCACTTTTCCATAGGCACTATTTAACTCAATAGGGTATCATAGAGGTGTGTCAGAGTCCAACCAATCCTCTTCGATTTCCACGTGGAATGCATTTGTGAATCCAAGGTTAGCCTCTCGTTTTGTCTTATACGTTGTTGTCGCTCCTTAGCCTCAGCTTGAGCTTGTATCTTCTTTAACTCGGTTTGTGCTTTGGCGGCCTTCTTTTGATGAATGGCCCGTAGTTCTTCTTGGCTTAAAGGATCATAATATCTTTTGAATTTACTCCCATTGAGGAATCCAATGGTTTCAACTCCATCAAGAGTTTCCACACAAAGGGTACCTTGTGGGGTAATTTCACATACTCTATATGGTCCTTTACCAGCATATTTCAACTTTTTCTTCTCTTTACGTACTCCATACATAAGGACTTTATCACCAACTTTGATGTCCTTGTCCTTCACATGGCGATCAAACCACTTCTTTCTCCTATCCTTTTCCACAAGAGCATTTTTCACAGCCAACTGTCTCTCTTCGTCTAGTTTTTCTAAGATATACAAACGCTCGGTTAAGGGGTTACCATTCCATCCTTCTTGAGAAGCTACCCTAAGACTAGGAATGACAAACTCCCAAGGCATAACCGCTTCTTGGCCGTATACCATTTTGAATGGCATACAATTAATAGCCACTTTATAAGCAGTACGATAAGCCCATAGAGAAGATGTCAACTTCAAATCCCAATCAGTGCGATGAGCTTCTACCGTCTTGGTTAAAATAGAGATTAGAGTCTTGTTGGTACTCTCGGCTTGTCCATTAGCTTGCGGGTAATAAGGTGTAGACTTATGGTGGGATATCATAAAGGTCGTGGTAAGCTCTCTTATTACCTCATTTATAAAATGGGTACCATTATCACTAACAATTTCAAAAGGGCAACCAAATCTTGTGATAATGTTCTCAAAAAGAAACTTAGCTGTTGTCCTCGCGTCAGCTTTTTGTGAAGCCTTAGCTTCAGCCCACTTTGTTACATAGTCCGTAGCAACTAGAATATATCGAGATTGAGTGTTGCGAGCTGCGGGACTAGTTGGACCTACAAAGTCTAAGCCCCATTTTTCAAATGGTTGGGTTACTTTAATAGGATGTAAGGGCATTCTGTCTTTGCACTGTGTGGTCTTGTAACGTTGGCACTCATCACACCCTTTTTTAAATAGTGATGCATCCTTAAATAAAGTTGGCCACCAATAGCCTGATTGCAGCACCTTTCTAGCAGTCAGGTCTCCTGAAAAATGTCCTCCTGCTATGCCCATATGTGCTTCTTGCAAGATATATAAATATTCATCCTCGCGGGCACAACGCCTAAGAATATCTTCCTTGCCTAGCCTATACAGAGTTCCGGCAATCAAACAATAGGGTTCACATTCTTTTACTAGCCTTCGAGCGATATCCTTACGAAGTTCCTTGGGTGGAAAACCATTAACTAAAAAGTTAACAATGTTCTCACTCCATTCAGGCATAGTCTCAACTATGAATAGGGAAGTATCGGGTAATTCATCATCAACTCCTGTAGGGGCTTCACCATTGGGTATGCGAGACAAATGATCAGCCATGACGTGCCTTTTACCGAGTCTCACTACAATCGTGAAATCAAACTCCAGAAGAATTAACAACCATCGTGTGATTCTTCCTGTGGAGCATGGCTTGTTTACCAGATACAACAACGCTTGATGATCCACATAAAATACAAACTTGTTTGCCAGAAGGTAGTAGCGAAATTTCTTTACTGCATAAACCATTGCTAAAACTTCTCGCTCTGTAGTGGTGTAGTTCCTTTCAACATCGTTCAATTGACGGCTTGCAAAGCTAATGGGATAGTCCAATTTATGTTCTCTTGGTTGAGTGAGAACACACCCAATAGCAAAGTTTGATGCATCAATATGCACATGGAAAATGACATGCCAGTTAGGTGTCCTTAAAATCGGAGCACTTGCTAGTGTTTTCTTCAATTGTTCATAGGCCTGGTCACACTCTTCAGTCCATTTGAATTCAATGAGAAGCTTGTACAAAGGACGTGCTATCTCAGCGAAAAATAAAATAAACCGTCGATAATAACCCACGTGTCCCATGAACCTTTGAACTCCCTTGTAATTGGTTGGTGGTGGTAACTCTAGAATCACTTTAATTTTGCTCTCATCGGTTGAGATACCATTCTTAGATACTATATGCCCTAAAATAACTCCATGCTTGACCCAAAATTGGCATTTGAATGGGTTCAATGAGATACAATATAACCTACACTTTTCAAACACCTTCCGCAAACATGATAGATGTTCTTTCCAAGAAGAGTAAACACAAAGGTCGTCTAAGAAAGCTTCACAAAACTCTCTCAAATATTCTTTAAAAGCAGTGTTTATTAATCGTTGGAATGTAGCAGGGGCATTTGTTAAGCCAAAAGCCATCACACGAAATGCAAACACGCCAAATTCTGTGATGAAGGCAGTTTTAGCTTGGTCCTCTAGCGCTATCGTGATTTGGTTGTAGCGTGAGTACCCATCTAGAAAGCTATAAGCTTCCTTGCCTGCAACTCTTTCGAGTACATGTTCGGAATATGGTAGGGGGTAATGGTCTCTTCTAGTAGATGCATTAACTTTTTTGAGGTCCACGCACACCCTGAGTTTTCCATTCTTTTTTGGCACGATAACTATTGGAGACACCCATTCAGAGTGTTCAATAGGATATATGAACCCACATTTGATAAGCTTTTCTAGTTCTTCTTGAATGATCTTTGCGTACTTAGGATTCATCGGGTAGGGTCTTTGTTGTACGAGCTTCGCAGTGCTAATCATAGGGATTGTATGTTGGACCACAGAAGGTGGAACACCTTTCATATCATGGTATGTCCAAGCGAATATGTCCTTGAATTCCTTGAGAAGCTCTTTGAGGACCGCCTCTTCAACTTCTGTGAGGTCTTGGGCAATAAAAACAGGTTTTGATTCTTCACCGGGGTCGGCTAATTCTATTTCTTTAACTATTGCCGGACCATCATAGATTCCATTATTCCCATCGATAGGTATTCTTTGGGCTTTTGTGTACACAACCTTTGCTTCCCCTGTGGTGTAAGATTTGAAATGTTCTGGTGCAGGATGCAAGTCTGTGGATTCTGGTTGTGCTTTGGTCTGTGCTTCTATTTCTGCTTTCTTGTGTTGTTGAGCTAACTCTTGGTTTTGACGCCTCCTTGCAGTGCGACTTTGGCTTGTCTATGATCTCTAATTGGGCTATGTCATGGGGTCGTGGTCTACACCACATAACATTTTGGAGATATTCACCCCAATCGTCTACCAATTTTCGATGAGCATCACATGCTCCTATATAACTGAGCCATTCTGCTGAGGATCTCTTCTTTTTTATCCTAGCATGTACATTGGCTCGATATCGACGCCTCTTAAAGTTTTTCTTTTTCTTATTTGAGACCTGCTTTTGATTTGCATTTAGATCTGGCTCACTAAAGGAGTCCTCGTTGGTGTCCTCTTCACTCTCGGAGGAGCTATCATCGGTTGATGTGCTCGGTCCTTCCGAATGTTTTGACTCTGAACTTGCTCCACTCTCTAATTCATGAGATTCAGAATCCGTTTCAGTCTGGGAGTCCGTGTCTGAGTCGTGTTGGTCAAAGTCTTCTATTGAGCTATCGGTGTCACTGTCAGATTGGTCTACAATTGCCTTGCCCTTAGAAGATGCATGTATGGCACTTATCATGTTCAGAGGTGAAATTTGTGGTACCTCTTCCCCCTCTGGTGTGACCCAAGTGGTTCCTCTATTTCCCCAGGTATCTATGGTTGCAGTTAGGTGTACCCAGTCCACGTTGTCTGATTCCGTCATACCCGGTAACACATCCATGTAAGGAGAATCTTCGCCAATGTCTGTATCCTTCTTACAAGTGTAACAATATTGTAGTGGGGCCGAGTGAACTGTGGTGTCAGAGCAATGATCAATAATGGTTTTACTCCCTAAGGGGTGTACCTTACCAGTCACCAAATCCACTCTAAGGACAGAGTCTTGGAGTTGCAAATAGACATGATTTTTAGACCAATCATGAACCATTTGTGCTTCCCTCATGAATGGTCGTCCTAAAATCATTTCATATGACATAAGGTGTTTAGAGAAATCCATTACAATGAACGTATGTCGTACCTTGTGTCCTAGAACTTTGATCTTAAGATCCTTGAGTATCCCCATAGGTTTGGCTATGGTACCATTTTCCATCTTTACCACAATGTTAGTAACACTGAGGCGGGGTTTTCCCATGGATTCCCAACAATCTTTTGTAACGATGCTAACTCCCGCACCACCATCAAGAATTCCCTTTATAGTTAATCCCTTGGTAGTGATGGGTAGGGTCGCATTAGACTCGTCGCCTTCAAAATACTGCCCTAATTCGTTAATGGGTACCTCGATCACAGACTCGTGTCCATCTAAGCCAAGTGATTGCACATGATTTTCCTCATCAATCATAATCGAGTCAGGCCTATTTGTTTGCGCAAACTGCGGTAATCCCGTTTGTAGCTCTCCGTTAAGGAATGCTCGAAGTGCAAAGAATAACTCAGGATCTCCATACAGCTTTGCTATGATCGTGGTTCGGACCTCAGAAGACATGAAGTCCACTAGTTTGGCAACATTCATTGGCGTTTTGCAGGATGTAGGTCCTTGACTAGGAACTGGTGAGGATGGAATCTCATATTCCTCAATGGGATCAGGTATTCCTTCGTTAAACATCCTTTCCAACAAGAAAGGTGTGTGCTCACTTCCTGATGCCCCGTCCTCACTCCCTTCTTGGATGATACTAGATATGGCTAACGGTCTATGGTTCATGTGGGGTGGATGAACTTGCGTGGGAAACACTGTGTCATGAATTTTGACATGCATGGGTTCTGGTTCTAGTTTCCTTTGAGTCTCCTCCACTAAACCTCTTAGATGTTTCACCTGCTCAATCTCGTCTACTAGGCTTGGGTACGTCCCAATCTTCTTTTTACGATTCTTCCCTTTTTGCCCCTGCGGTTTATCTTGGGGGTCTTGGATTGAATTTGGAAACACTTGTGGTGTTTTCAGAGGCTCTTTATGGTTTTCTCTTATTCGGTTTTCATTTGGTTCCATGTTACGGTTTTCTTTGTCGGTCTTTCCCTTTGTGGTATTGGTTCTAGTCTCCATTGTCTCGATTGAATCTGAATCATCCTCGAGGTCATTCATATACACGGGGTCATCTCCTGTTCCTATGTTTGTTTTGGAACTTGGCTTTGAATTTCCCGTATTCTGCGACCTCTTCCTTCGTGTCTTCTTTTTCTTTGCTTGGATACCTGATGCGGTATCTCTCTCTTCGAGGATATGGCTTGGCCCCTAAAGCATGGACCGTGTAATCGCATAAGCGGGTGCGACGGGTGGTATTGGCGATGTCACACTAGCAATTTCGACCAAATTTAGGGGTGTGATTTTAGGCGCATTTGGGTTATAGGGGCATTGGGCAATCAAGTGATCTATGCCACAACGATTACATGTGAGTATTGGCATTGCAGACGTGCTCCCTTGATTCATTTGCATCTGTGCAGCATTCTTTTGCAGCCTAATAGGGCACTCCGTTGCCCGATGTGGTCCACCACACTTGTAGCATTGAAGAGGTGGCCTCCTAGCCTGGGTGTTGATATTTTGACCTCTGGATGCGAGAGCAGCAGCTTGATAAACCGGCTTGACTTGCCCCCAACAATCTTCCATGTAGTATATAGGACACTCTTCCAATGTATCAAGTCCGTAGGCAATACTAGTGTCTATTTCCTCCTCACAGCCATCTGCATAAGCATTAGATGGCTCGCAACCCACTTGGTTCATAGGGGCGACTCTGGGATGCGGGGGCTGCGGTCCTAGCACAGGAGGTGGTAGCGGTGTAGCTTGTACAACATTTTGAGATCTAGGGACCATGTGTTGCGGTAGTTGATCAACAGGTGGAGCAAGCATCAATACAGGAGCTCGAGGCACATCCGTCCAGGCTACAGGTGGTCTATTTGCCATCATACGTTTGATCATTAAACAATCCTTAGCTTGGTGACCATACCTACCACATGCGTTGCAAGTTCCATTAAATTTTACTCTAAACGTAGGGCACTCACTAGTGCTATGTGGACCTAAGCAAATGGAACACCATTGTTGCTCCCTTCTTGGATACATGTGACTATTTTGAGGGGGTCGATTATCCTTAAGAGACTCTTGGATTGCCTTGGTGAGGTCTGTCAAGAATGTCTCAAATACCTTTGGCTCATTGGCAATGGGCTTTGCAGTCATGGGTTCATACTCAATGGCTTGTGAGCTAGTGGATCTCGTGTCAGTAGACACCCTCATGCCTGTTATCATCAAGTTGTCCTCTAATTGGATTGCATTGGCAGTGACATCTTCCCAGGCTGTGATACCTCTAATCACTAGTCCATTATAGATTCCTTCATTCCTCAACCCTCGAATGAATCGATCAAGCAGTTGGTTATTGTTGAAGCGCTCATTTACAGGGCAGTGAGAGTTTAAGTGCTTTAGACGACTAATGAAGTCCCTTACTGACTCTCCTTCCTTACGTTCGGCCTTCTGTAGCTGAGATGCTACACCCCAAAGCACACCTTCTCGTATGTACTCCTTTAGAAACAACCTTCGAAGGGTAGGGTAGATTGTTTTCTCGTCCACCCTTAGGGTTCTATACCAATCTCCAGCCTTCCCACTTAATGTCAAGCTTAAGGCATTGCACTTATGTAGTTAGTTGCGTTCCCCTAAGGAATCACATACTTGTTCAAACACTTCAATGTGTTTTCTAGCATCTTCGTCCCCATTGAATTTTTGCGTGAGTTTGGCAATTTGTACTGCCTTACTTCTAGGCTCTCTATCAGATGCATGATGCATATTTTCCACGATAGATCGACCTATGGTTTGAGCAAACGCTGCCAAGTCACCTATGTGAGGAGGCAGGGCCGGTGGAGGTACTCTTGGAATCATATGTGGGAGAGGGACGGGTACCGGTCTTGGCATATGTGTGGATGATGCAGGATATGGAACATAACCGGGCATAGGTCCACTCAGATAAGGGCTAGGGAGCGGCACTGGAGGAGCATAAACAAGTGGTACAATTGGAGGTGTGGGGGCCATGTGTGCATAAGGGGCTAGAGGCACATACGGTCGAGGCCCCATATTAGGTACTACGACACTAGGTAGTGGCACTGCGCTAACCGTAGATGTCATCGGTACATTCTCTGTCAGACCTATCCCTGGAGTGAGCACTGTGTTTTCCTTAATAGAGGGTTGAGCCAAGTTAGGGAAGCTAAAGTTGTCGCTCGGAGGCTCAGATTGCATAGAGACCCCAGGTGAAATGACGTAAGATGGGTCCATGGGACTCATTAGAGAAGTCTCCATTTGTGATAGAGTAGGCTGTTGAGCCTTGGTCGTATCCAGAAATCTCATGGGGCCAGTTGAGAGTATATTTACCCCTCGATTTTGCCTTTCTGATTGAATAATGCCATGGATAACATTACAGATCATTTTCTGTTGATCTTCGATGCTCGTGGCACTAGAGGTGGATCGTACAATCTCTATCCATCCTACATGGTAGGCGTGGCCAGAGTGTAGATCCGTCAACACCTCAGTGTGGAGGTCATATGTCCAATGATCATTAATGAACAATCCTTCTAGAGTCGACGTGTTAACGGTTTCTTGTGAGGTAGAAGCAATGTTGCTCCCCGTGGTTTTACTTGTCACCGACGGTACTCTAGAGGGAACTTCTGAAGGAGGCATCTCAACAGGGCCTTCTTGGTAAGAAGTTGGCAGGATATCCACATGGACACTCTTTGGGGGTGTGGGGTCCACGTGCGATGTGAAAGGAGAGTCCACTTCCCCACCCCCTTCGTGTGCTTCATTTGCATCAGGTTCCGAGAGAGTAGCTCTACCTAATGTTTCCATGAAACGGCTAAACATACTAGTACTAGGCTGTGGAGCTTCGGGAGGTGCATGGCCTTCTCTCTCAGTGTTTTGGGTAGGGTATGCTTCCATGATTTCTGAGTCGGAGGAGGAATCACTAGCGGCTATTTTAGGGTCTTGGGTGGTGCTACCTTGTGTCCCTGCTGAGGGTCTAGAGCCTATCGTGGATGGGTAATGGGTGTCCGTATGAATAGAGGCACCCTTAATATGCTCGTGTTCTAGCACCCACCCAGAGCGTAAGTGCATGTGCTTTTGATACCCTAAGGTGTCAAAAAGCTGCTCTAGGAGGCCTTGTGACTAGTTTTTTGCGTGTTTTTTGTTTGTTTTTTTGCTAGATTTTTTAGAGCATGTCGTGGAATGGGCCGTGTGATAGCTCGAAATGAGCGTATCGCTAGGAGGGACGCGCTCTGCTTTACAGCCCACCGTTTGGTTCTATTTTGCTCCGGAAAAGCCTGAAACAGTTTTTTTCTAGCTGGGGAACTAGGCTCCAAATAGCAAGTCCTAGTGTGCAATGGAGAGGAGAGTGTAGGACTTATCCCACATTCCTCACTCCCTCCTTGTGAGTCTAGCCTATATATATAGGAGTGAGACTACCCTATATCATAATACAGAGACAGAGCCTGGGATTGGGATTGGGATTGGGATTGGGATTGGGTCAAATGATCCCAATCCCGATCTCACTTTTATACAAACCAACTTGTTTACGTTTCTATTTTTTGAATTTTATTATTATTATTATTATTATTATTATTATTATTTTTGTGGATATTATTTGGTACGCGTTTTGGTGTGCGTTGACCTCACCTAACTATTTACTGTCTCACCTACCTACTGACCTGCTAATCAGTGGTTCACCTAATTACTAACCTACTTAATTAACTAAATGTGCGCCTAACTGTGCACAAACTAGAAAACACAGAAAATGCAAAAAATTGAAACTTGACAGAACTGTGCAGGGCAAACCAGAAAATGCAGAAACGCAAGAAATGCTAACTGTGTAAGCTGAAATCTGAGCTTAATAGAACTAGCAAAACAGAGCTTAACAGAACACAGAAAACTTGAATGCAGTCAACAACATTGTGTCTTTCTCTACTGTTTTTGCATAACAACAATAATCAAACTTAAGCGGCGCCTTTCCTACATAAAAAATAGCTTCAATACAATTTACAGGTCGCCATTGGAGCTTCACGCGCAATAGCTCCCCGACAGTGGCGCCAAAAATGTCACGGCTAGGGACTTGCTAAACGCCGTGTGCGAGCCACAAAGACTCCTAGCACACAGTCATACAACAGACAAGCTCACAAGGAAGAATGGTGTGTCACTCACCTTCCTGCGTAGTTGCGAATGAAGGATTCCCGCGCCGCAAAGAAGAGGGAGACGCCGCTACGCCGCGCTCAACCGCCTCGCCGCCGTCGTGCTGCCGCAACGCTCGATCACACACACACTCTCACTCTCTCTCTCTCTCTCTCACGTACACACACACACACACACACACACACAAGGAGATGGTGAAGGAGAAGGTGGAGATGGAGCAAGAGCGGCTTCTATTGCACAATGAGAGAATGAGTAAAAATTAGGTTTAGTGGCTTTTATATGAGCTCACCCCATTCACACTTGGGCCCCCATACTTAGCCAACTAACTCCTTGAATATTCCAGTTAGAGTGCGCCTGTCATCGGCGATCACCCTTACCCTGTTCCTATTGGTCCGCCAAGCCCGGTACCTGACTCTAAACAATACAACATTTATAGATCATAGGGTGTCCGTGTGCCGTGAGGGTTAACACTTCTCAAGGAATTCAGGGATATATTTTCTTGGACATATCATGATATGAAAGGTGTTCCACCTTCCGTGGTGCAACACACAATCCCCATGAATAGCATGGCTAAACCAGCTCATCAACTACCCTACCCAATGAATCCTAAATAAGCAAAGACCGTTCAAGAAGATATTGAAAATCTTGTTAAATGCGGATTCATATACCCTATTGAGCACTCAGAATATGTTTCTCCAATAGTGATTGTGCTAAAAAATAATGGGAAACTCAAAGTGTGTGTGGATCTCAAGAAGGTCAATGCCTCCACTAGGAGGGACCATTACCCCTTGCCATATTCAGAACATGTGCTTGAAGAGTGGCAGGGAAGGAAGCTCATAGCTTTTTAGATGGGTACTTTGGCTACAATCAAATCACAACTGCACTAGAGGACCAAACTAAAACAACCTTTATAACTGAATTTGGAGTGTTTGCATTTTGTGTTATGGCTTTTGGCTTAACCAATGCCCTTGCTACCTTTCAAAGATTAATAAGCACTGCTTTTAGAAAATATTTGAGGGAGTTTTGCAAAGCTTTCTTAGATGACCTTTGTGTTTATTCCTCTTGGAAAGAACATCTATCATGTTTACGAAAAGTGTTTGAGAAGTGCAGATTGTATCTCATCTCGTTAAACCCTTTCAAATGCCAATTTTGGATTAAACATGGAGTCATTTTATGGTATATAGTGTCCAAAAATGAGATTTCCACAGATGAGAGCAAAATTAAAGCCATTGTTGAATTGCCACCACCTACAAAGGTTCATAGGACATGTTGGTTATTACCGGCGGTGTATTTTAAAGTTTACCGAGATAGCTTGTCCATTGTACAAACTTCTTATTGAGTTTCACTGGACCGCGGAGTGTGACCATGCTTATGAGTCATTGAAAAAAACCTTGACTAGCGCTTCTATTCTACGAGTGTCCGATTGGAATGTAATTTTCCATGTGCATATTGATGCATCAAACTTTGATATTGGGTGTGTTCTAGCTCAACCAGAAGAACATAAACTGGACCTACCCCATTAGCTTTGCAAGTCGTCATTGAATGATGCCAGTCGTCATTGAATGATGCCAAGAGAAACTACACCACTACAGAGCGAGAAGGTTTAGCTATGATTTATGCAATAAAGAAATTCCACTACTACCTTCTTGCCAACAAGTTTGTTTTCTATGTGGATCATCAAGCCTTGTTGTATCTAATAAATAAACCTTGTTCCACGGGAAGAATTACACGATGGTTGTTAATTCTCCTTGAGTGCGATTTTACCGTTGTGGTGAGACCTGGTATAAGACATGTCATGGAGAATCATTTGTCTCGCATACCCAATGGTGAATCCCCTGTTGGATTCGATGATGAATCACCTAATACTTCTCTATTCCTAGTCAAGACCATACCTAATGGAGTGAGAAGATTGTGAACTTTTGAGTTAATGGTTTTCCACCCAAAGAACTTTGTAAGGATATAGCTCGAGAATTGTTAAAAGAATATGAACCTTATTCACTCATGGCAGGAACTCTCTATAGGCTAGGGAAGGATGATATTCTTAGACGTTGTGCCCGTGAGGATGAGTATTTATACATACTGCTAGAAGCCCACATGGGTATAGTCGGAGGACATTTCTCAAGGGAACTAAGAGCTAGAAAGGTGTTGCTTTTAGGCTATTGGTGGCCTACCTTATTCAAGGATGCATCACTTTTTGCAAAAGGATGTGATGAATGCCAAGGTTACAAGATCACACAACGAAAGGATAAGATGCCCTTACATCCTGTTAAAGTGACTCAACCCCATGTGGAAAATGGGGGTTGGACTTTGTAGGCCTAATTAGTCCGACAGCTCGTAGCACTCAATCTTGATATATTATCATTGTCACTGACTATGTGACAAAGTGGGCGGAAGCCAGCGCGACATGTAAGGCTGATGCAAGGTCAACTGTCAAGTTTTTCTTTGAGAACATTATTACAAGATTTGGTTGTCCCATTGAGATTGTGAGTGACAATGGCACTCATTTTATAAATGGGGTGATAAAAGAAATCACTACCAACTTCATGATAGCTCACCATAAGTCCACACCTTATTATCCACAAGAAAATGGCCAAGCTGAGAGTACCAACAAGATCTTAATCTCTATCTTGACCAAAATGGTGGAAGCTCATCGTACAGATTGGGATTTAAAGCTCACATCAGCTCTATGGGCTTATCGTACTTCTTACAAAGTGGCTATTAATTGTACACCATTCAAAATGGTATATGGCCAAGAAGCAGTTATGCCATGGGAGTTTGTAATTCCTAGTCTGTGCGTAGCTTCACAAGAAGGTTGGGATGGTAACCCTTAAGTTGAGCGCTTATACATTCTTGAGAGGTTAGATGAATAAAGAAAATTGGATGTGAAAAATGCACTTGTGGAGAAAGATAGAAGGAGGAAATGGTTTGATCGTCATCTAAAGAACAAAGATATCAATGTTGGTGATAAAGTCCTTATGTATGGATTGCGTAACAAAAGAAAAAATTGACATATGTGGGGAAAGGACCATATAGAGTATGTGCAATCACCCCACAAGGAACCATTTGTGTGGAGACACTTGATGGAGTTGAAATCATTGAATTCCTCAATGGTAGAAAATTTAAAAGATATTATGATCCTTTAAGCCAAGAGGAGCTACGTGTCATCCATAAAAAAAGGTAGCCAAGGCACAAACAAAATTGAAGAAGATACAAGCTCAAGCTGAGGCTAAAGAGCGAAAACAACGCATAAGATGCCAACGAGAGACCAACCTTGGAGTAACACATGCATTCCACGTTGAAATAGAGGACGATTGGTTGGACTCTAACAAAAATTTACGATAATCTATTGAACTAAATAGCGCCTATGTAAAAGTTCTATATAATCCCTTATTGGACACGGGTGCTAAATATAATATGCTATCATATGGGGTGTGGTGTCAGTTACGGAAGCCACCTCTATCTGAGAGTATTATCCAAGTCAAAGGTGTCAACAAGAAAAAAACTGTGATTTTTGGAATCTAGCACACTTCTGTCAGTTATGACAATGGGGTTGTAGCTCAAGACTTTTTGGTTATGCATGCTGGAACTATGGAGGGTAATATAAACCTAGGACACACATGGATGATAGCCACCAAATGCACTATTGGTTGGGGGACTGGGGGTGTCACAATGCACACCAACTCTTAGCCTTGCCACTCAAGACATAGTCCCTAATATATTTCCTCTTAAGGAAATAAAACCCAAAACATTGCATGTCCAAGAGGTTGAACCATATGTCCCCATAGCCCAACTCTCTAGAGCTTCAACTGTTGTAGTTGAAATAAAGCTTGAGACACACAAGACCCATCCTAATATAACAAAGAAAACATACAGGTGGGTCCTTAAAGCTTCTTTAGCAACCATAGCTAGTGCTAAAAGACAAGAGCCTGGTAAGAGACATCCCACTTGCCCCAAGAAATGTATAGAAACGTTGCGTTGGATTCCTAAAAAACTATTGGAAGCCCAAGGCTACTATGAAGGAAATGATCAAGTCTGGGTGCCAAAGCAAAAATTATGCTCTTACTTGTCACCTGGCCCATGTGATCCCAATCCTGTAGTGCCAAAACGAATTGAAGATCGCGGAAAGGAAAAAATCACGGAATGCTACACACCCGCTGTAGAGCTAGTTTGGATACTGAAGAAAGAACGATTTGTTCCACCTAGCTCACGAACAAGGAATTCAAATGAAGCTTCTTGCTCTTCATGTAGTTCCTATACAAAAATAGAAGCTTCGACACAACCTCCACCTACCATTGTGCATATCCATACAAACAAGGAAGAGTTTGCACTCCCGTTGTAAGTTCACCACCTACAACAACATTGCAAATAAAATCATGGGAGAGTACCTTACCACCCTTGCAACTAGATGAAATGCCTAGGACGGTCGAAAACTATTGGTCAAAGTCTTCACCTATAACAACTTGGAACAATTGGTTTCAAAAGGTGATGACATCATTCCAAAAGGTATGATCTACCCAAGGAAGGGGGGCGTGTTTGCTGACATCCATCATTCACTTGCTTCCCTCTCAACCTTCCTCCATGACCTCTCAATCTCCCAATGTATATATAAAGCCTCATACTCAGAAAACAAAAATAAGAAAGTAAAAGAGCAAGATCCACCAAACAAGAATTTGGAAACCTAGAAGTTCTAGTACATGACCCAAAATCATAAAAACACATTATGCAGAAGGACACGACCTTTTGATGCAACCCTTATATATAATATTTTTACTCTAACCATCATCTATCTGTGTGTACAGATATGGCTAGTACGCTAGATTCATCCACTCGTGCCTTGGGTGAGAGGTACCCTCTTTACTTTTCACAAGTGTTTCACATGGTCTTTCCGGTGCTTGCCTGTGAATGGGATTTGGTAGGTACACTAGAATGTGAGAGGAATTTCGAGGAGTTAGAATGGCTGATATGTCTCTTGACCACGATTGATCCATAGTTAGTAGAGAGCGTCTCTCCCATTGCACAAGCCTATCCTTTTTACCAAGATGACTATAGGCGTCTAGTGACCTTCTTAGTAAACATTGGTGTCTCTAATGGTGTCTCTAATTTTTTTCGCATTTCCTAGAATATCATGTATGCATCTCACTTATTGCACACCTACACATGCTGCCTTTGAGCTTTCACAATGTTTTTTTTCTTTTGCTATAGGTACTCCTATCATGGATCTCGATCCTGCACTATGATAGCCCGAGGACGGAATCTACATCAGGAAGGGGGGACATGCTAACCACCGGCGTACACTTTTAGTAGTCATGGGCCGGGCTTGTCGATCCAATAGTAAAAGGGTAAGAGTGATCACCGATGAGAGGTGCACTCTAACTAGAACATTCAAGGGTTAGCTGGCTAAGCATGGGTGCCCAAGTGTGAATGGGCAAGCTCATATAGAGAGAAAGAGAGAGAGTGATCGAGCATTGCGACGGTACAACGATGGCGAGGTGGTTGAGCGTGGTACCATGGTAGCTCCCACTTCTTCGCGGTGAGGAATCCTCCATGAAGGCGAGCATAGGGTAGTGAGTGACACACCCTTTCTCTCTTGAGCTTGCTAGATTAGTCTGGCTGTGTGCTTGCAGCCATTTGTGGCTCGCACACAGTGTACGGCAAGTCCCTTGCTTTGACACGTGCGACAGATGCGCACACTATTGGAGACACTCAATCTGAGTGCTCGATAGGGTATATGAATCCGCATTTGACAAGATTTTCAATCTTTCTTGAACAATATTTGCATACTTAGGATCCATTGGATAGGGTGGTTGCTGGACTGGTTTAGCCATCGTGTGTTGCACCACGGAAGGTGGAAAACCTTTCATATCATGATAAGTCCAAGAAAATATATTTCTTTGAATTCCTTGAGAAGTTCTTTAAGTACATACTCCTCAGTCTCTGTCAGATCTTGAGCAATGAAAACAGGTTTGGACTCCTCACTAGGGTCTGCTAACTCTATTTCTATCGGTGGACCATTATAGACTCCAATACTTCCATCTATAGGTTTTCTTTGGGCCTTTGTATACACAACCTTACGTTCCTCTATGGTGTAGGATTTGAAATGATCAGGTGTGTGCAGGTTGTAAATCTGTGGGGTCTTGTTGTTTTGTGGACTGTGATTTGTCTTTTGCTTCCTTTTGTTGTTGAGCTAACTCTTGATTTTCTCATACCCTTACAATACTGCTCAACTTGGGCTTCTCTGTAGCTTCTAGCTGTGTGAAGTGAATGGGTTGTGGACTACACCACATAATGCTTTGAAGGTATTCACCACATAATACTTTGAAGGTATTCACCACAATTAACTACCAACTTACGATGAGCATCACATGCCCCTATATAATTCAAACATTCTACGGTAGATTTTTTTTTCATTTATCCTAGCACGCACATTTGCTCGATATCGTCGCCTCTTATATCTCTTACTCTTCTTGTGTAATTTTTTATTATGGCCGATCTCCAGTGAAGAGTCACTAGATGAATCGCTACTTGTGTCTTCTCCTCTCCTAGACAGATTGTCATTCAATGGTCCTTGAATGGTCTGTCCCCACATTTGCACCAAGATTTAACTCAAATTCTTCATCCTCAAAAGTCGATTTCAATTCATGATTCTTGCTCTGAATCGTGTGGGTTATAGTCTTGTGAGATGCTACTAGTTCCAATGTTCCTCAAGCCTTTATCTTGTAGGTCATCAGAAGCTATATGCATTGCTCCTATCATATTTAAGGGTACGAGTTGTGGCATTTTATCCCCCTTAGGTGTTACCTAGGTCATACCCCTATTTTCCCAAGTGTCTATGGTTGCTGCTAGGTGGACCCAATCCACATTATTTGACTGAGTCATCCCAGGTAGAACATCCATATAAGGAGAATTTTCCCCAACATCGGTGTCCTTTTTACACGTGTAACAATACTGCAATGGGGCTGAGTGAACTGTGGTGTCAGATCTATGATTAATTATAAATCTATTTCCTAGAGGATGTGCTCGACCAGTTACAAGATCAACTCGAATGATAGAATCTTGGAACTACAAGTAGACATGGTTTTTAGACTAGTCATGCACCATTTTTGCTTCCCTCATTAAAGGACGTCCTAAGATCATTTTAGATGACATAGTCTTCTTGGAAAAATCCATAACAATGAAGGCATTCCTTATTTTGTGTCCAAAGACCTCAATCTTGAGGTCTTCTAGCATCCCAATAGGTTTAACGATAGTCCCATTGGCCATCTTTACTACTATGTTTGTAGTCCCAAGGTGAGGTCTTCCCATAGTTTCCCAGCAATTTTTATTCACAATGCTAACCCCAATGCCACCATCAAGGATTCCCTTCACAATTAATCCCTTGGTGGTGATTGGTATGGTCGCATTGGATTCATCACCTTTAAAGTATTGTCCCAACTTGTTAACAAGTATTTCGACAACAGAGTTCTTATCTAGGTTGGGTTGTGGATCTAAGTATTCCTCTTCTATTGGCACCTCTTTAGCTCCATCCATCTGTGAAAATTGTGGTAACCTGACCTTCAGTTCTCCATTGAGGAAAGCTCTAAGAGCTAAGAATAGCGTGGGGTCTCCATATAGTTTAGACATGATGGTGGTTCTAACTTTTGAAGCCATGAAATCCACCAATTTGGCAATCTTTAATGACATATTTTGGGCTTTAGTTCCTTGACGTGGGGAAGATGGAATCTCGATTTCTTTGATAGTGTCAGGTAATCCCTTTGTAAACATTGTCTCCAACAAGAAGGGAGTACGCCTACTTTCCTATGACTTGAAGTCACTTTCTTCTTGAATGACACTAGGTATGGCTAGTGGTCTATGGATTTCTGAGGTTGCTGTTGTGTAGGGAACATTGTGTTGGTAATGTGGATCTACCTAGGTGCTGGCTCTAGATCACTTTGGGTCTCTTCTACCAAACTACTTAATTGCTAGAATTGCTTGATCTCCTCTCTAATCTTCTTCTTGGGTCTTGGCCATTGTGGCCCATGACAATATTTCTTGTTTTTTTCTTTTCTAATGGTCATTTTGGTCTCCATGGTTTCACCTGAATCAGAATCTTCTTCAACGTCTTTCATATATATGGGGTCGTCACCAGTCCCTATGTTGGTCTTTGACCTGAGGTCTAACTTCACTGCTTTTTGCGATCTCTTCCTTCATCTTTTCTTCTTCTTCTAAGATTGGTCAATTGATGCTTTGTCTCTCTCTTCAAGAATATAATTTTGGTTTTGGAGCATCGATCGTGTGAGTACATTTGCTGGTACCACAGATGTACTTTGTGTTGGATCCTCAATAACCTCAATTAAATTCAATGGCATTATCTTTGGCGCATATGGATTATTAGGACATTGGACAATCAAATGATCTATGCCACATCAATTACACATGAGTATCAGCATTGTAGACATGCTCACTTGATTGCTTTGCATTAGTAGGGCATTCTTTTGTAGCCTAATAGGACACTCGGCTACACGATTTGGACCTCCACACTCATAGCATTGAAGAGGTGGTCTCTTGGTGGTGTAATTGATATGTTGGCCTCTTGCAGCAAGAGTAGCTACTTGATGGACATGTTTGACTTGTCCCCAAATGTTCTCCATGTAGTATTGTGGACTTTCTTCAAGTGCATCAATCCCATAGGCAATATTAGTGTCTATATCTTCCTCACAACCTGCCAAACAAGCAATAGATGACTCACAACCCACTTGATTCACATAAGTGATTCTTGGATGTGGTGGTTGTGGTACTAGCATTGGAGGTGTTAAGGGTGTTGTTTGAACAAAATTTTGGGCCCTAGGGACCATGTGTTGTGACGTTTGTTCAAGAGGTGGGACCGTCATCAATGCAAGCACTCGAGGTGTGTCCGTCCATGCTAAGACTGGTCTATTGTCCATCACACCTTTAAATACTATGCAATCCTTAGCTTGATGACCATACCTCCCACAGGCATTGAAATTCCCATTAAATTTTACTCTAAAAAGAGGGCATTCATTGGTACTATGTGGACCATAGAAAATTGAGCACCATTGTTTCTCCCTTGTTAGTTACATATGATTGTTTTGTGGAGCATGATTGTCTCTAAGACTCTCTTGAATGGCCTTGGTGAGATCTGCTAAAGTCACCTCAAATACCTTTGGCTCCTTAGCAATAGGTTTTATGGTCATTGGCTCATGCCCCGATGCTTGCAAGCTAGTATATTTAGGCTCAACAGACACTCTCTCTCCTTGAAGCATTAAGTTATCCTCCAACTAAATTGCATTGGTGGGTGACTGCTTCCTAAGTGGTGATTATACCTCTCATGACTAGGCCATTGTAGATATCCTCATGCCATAGTCCCCTAATGGATCTATCAAGAAATTGGTTATTATTGAAGTGCTCATTTGGATTACAACGAGAGTGAAATGCTTCAAGTGACTAATAAAGTCTCTCACGGACTCTTGTTCAGCTCGTTGGGCTATCTGGAGCTGAGATGATACACCCCAAAGAACTCCCGCTCGTATGTATTGTTTCAAGAATAGTCTCCTAAGAGTAGGGTAAATCATTTTCTCTTCCACCCTTAGGGTTCTATACCAATCCCCAACCTTCCCACTTAAGGTTAGGCTCAAAGCGTTACTCTTATGCAGGTCATTGTGTTCTCCTAGGGAATTGTTGGAATTAGGGTTGAAGGCACACAATAGAGAGTGTTTTACTTAGTGTGCAATGGAAAGATAGATAGCCCTAGAATGAATGGATGTATATACAATGCACAAGGGAAAAAACCTCCTAAAGAGGGGAAAAATGCCCCGACGGTCCTAAGTGTGTTCACACACATCACTACCACATGTGTATGGTAACAAATCCCCCTTGAGGTGATGCGGTGAACAAGATCTAGAACAAGAGTAAAGGAAAGTGCCATGCCCTAAGGACATGATTCAAACTTATCACACGAGACAATGCCTTTGTGAAAAGATCTACAAGGTTGTCCTGTGTTGGCACATAAGCCAAGCTGATCCCTCCTGCTGAGAGTCTCTCTTTGACATAGTGGTAATGCACCTCAATGTGCTTTGTGCGATCATGAAAAAGAGGGTTCCTCGCAACAACTGCCAATGCACTCTGACTGTGAGTGTAGATAGTGTTGGCAGTGTCCCGTCCAACACCCAAATCATCCATAAGGCGTCTGAGCCATACACACTCAACTGTAGCTGCGAAGACTGCCATGTACTCAACCTCACAACTAGAAGTAGCCATAGTAGGTTTCTTCTTGCTTAACCATGATATACATGGGATGCCAAGCATGAAACAAAAACCACACACTCGCAATCAGCCCAATATGAGTCTCAAAAAGCATGCAAGTCTGGAGGCAATTGTCCCCCCTTGGCATAAAACAAGCTAAGATGTAAAGTGCCACTCAAGTAGCGGAAAATACTCTTGACAACCTACCAATGCTTAGAAAGTGGGCTATGCATAAATCTACTGGCCTGTGAGACTACAAACTAAATATGTGGCCGTGTGGTGCATACATAAATGAGGGAACCAACATCACTTTGATAAAGAGTGACATCAGTAGGATCACAAGCATCATGTAGACTCAACTTCAAACCTAGTTTCATGGGAGTGGCAATAGGTTTGCAATCCTCAAGTCCAAACTTACATAGTAGTGTCTCTATGTAACTTTTTTGACACAAGGAAATACCACCATCACACTGCTTAAGCTGTATACCAAAGTAATGATGCAACAGCCCCAAATATTTCATCTTTAAAGTAGAATTCAAATCATCCTTAAATTCAGAAATATGTGCCTCATTGTGACCAGTGATCATCAAATCATCCAAATAAAGAACAACAATGAGAAGTACCTCACCCTCACGCTTGACATACAATGTGCTTTTTGTTGGACTGCGAAAGCCTCGTTTGACCAACTGACTGTCAACTTTCTCATACCAAGCACGAGGAGATTGCTTTAACCCATACAAAGCCTTCTTACATCTACACACTTTGTCCTCTTGTCCTTTCTTGACAAAACCGCGAGGGTGCTTTACATAAACTTCCTCAAATATGTCACCATTCAAGAAAGGAGTAACAATGTTTGATTGATGTACATCCCTACCAAAATGAGCTGCCAATGCACTGAGGCGAGCTTTTCTATGCATGGGAACCCCCCCATATATCTTTTCCCTTTTACCAAAATATTTCCTATTATATAAGTTACTTTTGATTTTTCTTCCTTTTTTCACAAAATTTTTAGCCTTTATTAAATAAATAAGACTTATGCTAATCAATCACGATGTAGCATAAATAAGTAAGCTTTCTTTGTTGATCTCTCTTTTGACCTTAAATATTAAGTATATATATCCTAAATTACATTATATATTTTAGTATTTTCTAATATATTTTTCATGTATGTATATTATTCCACCCTACCAAATATTTTATTGACTAGTTTTCATTTTCAAACCTCAACCCCACTTTCAAATTTCAATAATACCTCCATCTTGATGATTGCCAATCTTTACAAAACTCTAGGTCATGTTTTCATACACATGAAGGAGCTTACACTTGAAGGCAAGAGAGAAGTCCACTCAAAGGGGACCACCAAAAGACTTTTGCAGCCACAAATAATACATTATTTGGCTGAATTTTTTAAGTAAAGAAGAACCCCGAATCTGAAGGAGCGTTCAACATGAAAGATGTAGTTCGTGATCTCAACTTTTAGCTCAATTTTTTTCAGAATTTTTGGAGTTATGAACACGGAGATATGATTTTTGTAGTGGACCCCAGTTTTTCGTGTAATGGTGACACAGGCCATCCCCAATTTTCTTCCCTCTAGAATGGCTATGGTTCTACAAGTCTTCAAGCATGATTACAAGAGACAAAGCTCTTTTAATAAGGTCTTGGAAAGTCTAGAGTGATTCTATCACCATTTTTGGAGGATCCATCCTCATCAACAATTATCCACCTTCGACAACCTCTCTTATAATTTTCTTACCTCTCTCTTCTCTCCCTAATAAGCTTATGTCTAGCCAAAGCTAGACTATTGTAAATATCTCCTATCCTCTACATCCTACCCACATTCTCTATTCTTCTCTCTCTATTGACTCTGGTATTTTAAATAATGAGGAGACAAGATGGGAGCCACAGTCACATGCACCCCATTTTCCTAGTCACCAAAGTGGGACACTCACCTCAAATAGAAATATTGCTAAATACTCCCCTCCTTCCCTATATAAGGAGGCCATGAGAGCTCAAAAATACACACACACACACACCTATCCATACACACTCTTGTGCTACATGCTTGTAGCATGAACCCTAATCACATAATCACAACACCATCATCATCACCATCACCATGCACAAAAGATGAGCAACACACCTCCACACCACTTGTAATTAAGGGTTGAAGGCACAATTTCAAGAAGAAGAAGGGTGGACACACTCATGATATTTCTCGCCATCAACTCCCATCTCTCCATTATGCCTCCTACGATCTTGTTCCCTTCTCATTTTTCTGCTATACGCTACCTATTGTATTCATCTTTTGCAAGCAATCAACACACTCCATCTTGGTGCCATACTTTGTGTCGCTTTGGATACATCTCATTGTGAGTATGGTATATGCTTGTTCCTTGCCTTTTTTTCTCTGCTTATGTAAAGGTGTGCGGATTCGCCACCATACACACACTCTCTCTCTCCTTTTCATATTCCTATCATCTTGCTACTTGCATCTTGAGGTGTGCGGATTTGCCACCTCTTGTATGAGAAGTGAGCATACTCGCAAGTTTCCCCTACCTCATTATCTTCCTTACTAACGTGCACGAGTAGCAAGCCCATTCTCACTCATTCACCTCTCTTCTCACCTTATTCTCCGACCACCCCATTCCACATGTGGGCGTGGATCTTGAAATTGTTTTCCATGGCATGCTTCATTGTGTATATGTATGCGTCCTAGCCACCTATCTTGCTAGGTGGTGCCCCTATTATGTATCCCCCATGATGAGGCCATTGTGCATAGTCTTGGTGTAGAGGCCAACGGGTCTATTTTTTCACTTCCGCCTCTCACCACATAGAAAACAAACAATAGTCATACGACAATTGGGAGAAAAAGTTTCTTCATAATCTATGCCTTTTTGCTATGCATAGCCTTTTGCAACAAGTGGAGCTTTATGGCGATCAACCTCACCATCCAGCTTGCGTTTCAACTTGTAAACCCACTTTGTACTAATGGCATTTTTGCGAGGAGGAAAATCACATAAAGCCCATGTGTCATTTTTTATAAGTGCATTATATTATGATTGCATGGCAGCCCTCCAATTTTTTGAATTCTGTGCTTCATCAAAAGATAGAGGTTCCTCAACATCATGTAGTCTAGACACATCCAAAGCATAACAATTTGATTCATAAGATGCATGGCAAGAACCTGAACGAGTACGACTAGACAAAGGTGCATCCAATTAACTATCATGCAAAGTATGCACCAGCCATTTTGGCAAACCTCTAGCCTACTCATTTTCAGCCCTTTCCTCATCAAGTACATCATGTATATTTGCATTAGTGATAGGCTGATCTGTAACATTTTCAGAAATCCCCATAGGCTGTACATTTTCGTCATTGGAATTTACATTTGTAGTTCCACCACTAAAAAGAGGCAACAAAATGTCATAAATGTCCTGTGAACTTACATTACTGTCTCTAGTACATGACAACAAGGGCTGAACAAAATCTTCCACAAACACAACATCCCGTGAAACCAGAATACACTTTGTTTGTGGATGATACAACCTGTAACCTTTGCTTTTAGCACTATAACCAACAAAAATACATTTGAGAGCGTTATCATCCAATTTTCTTGGCTGTGTTTGTGGCACCAAAGCATATGCCAAACATCCAAAAACACGCATGTGCTCAATAGAAGACTTTTTATCATGCCATGCTTCATATGGAGTAATGGACTAAAAATCTTTCATAGGACACTGGTTTAGTACATAAGGGGCACACACAATGACCTCAAGCCAAAAAGAATGCGACAAAGCTTGAATTTTGACCATACATCGTGCGATTTCTCTAAGTGACCTATTTTTCCTCTCAGCAACACCATTTTGCTAAGGTGTATAAGGTACTATACATCGGTGTTTTATCCCACAACTAGCCAGAAATGCATTGAATTCATGAGACATAAACTCCCCCCCTCGATCAAAACAGAGGGTTCCCATAGTACATTTTGAGACATTTTCAGCCATAGCCAGAAATTGTTTGAAGGACGTAAAAACTTTGGGCTTTGCTTTAAGCGGAAATATCCATGCATGCCTGGAGTAATCATCAATAAAATTCATGAAGTAAAGGTAATTTCCCAAGGACGGAGTTTGCATTGGCCCATAAACATCACGATGCACAAGCTGCAATATGCATGTGGCCCTAATTGAACCATCCTTTGGAAACTTAGAACGTTGCATTTTATCCAGAATATAGCCTTCACAAATATGTTTGACAGGTGCTTCAAGAGGCGGCAAAGAAGCAACCATATCAGATTTTTGCAAACGCAACAAACTGACAAAATTCAGATGCCCAAAATGTGCATGCCACAATTTTACATCTCAAACAGCCCTTTAATTTGCAAACTGCACTTGCAAAATTTTGTCCACACTTGTCATACAAAGTGAGATTATACAGCCCACAACACAAAATGCCAGATGCAACAATTTCATCACCAAAACTGAGATCATGAACTGTACATTTGTCATCCGCAAATTTGACTACAAGTACAAGTCTAGCAAGTGTAGATACAAACAAAAGATTCTTCTTGATCCTAGGTACATAAAGTGTATCAACAAGTGTGAAAGAACTGCCATTTGCAGTAGTAAGCACAATCTTTTGAACTCCCTGAACTGGATAAGAGGCATTGTTGGCACAAGTGACTGAATTCCCATGAGGGACAGACTCAACAGAGGTGAAGAATTCACAATGTGAGGTAATGTGCTTTGTAACACCACTGTCGAAATACCACACATGCGAATCTATAGCAACTTACATGCATGCATCATGGAAAACATGATTATAAGTTCAATATGCACTAAAAGCCCATTCTGTATCAACATCAACATCACACTCTCCTTTCACAGAAGACTCAACAATGGCTACATTTTTAGTGGAACCAGCATTTGCAATGGAACCACCCTCTTTCTTCTGAGCATCTTTGGCCTTCAACTTAGGACACTGCTTGATCAAGTGATAATTAGCTTTAAAATAATGGCAACGCATCTTCTTTTTGCCATTATCACCAAAATTTCCAGACAAGTTTCTGCCAGCAGAAGCATTAGGAACATGTGATTTTCCACTCGTAGAAGAACCATAAGAAGTGACTGTCTACTCTATTGCTCACTGTCTACACTAACTAACATGACAAAATTGCTCACTCACAGAGTACTCCATCTACTCACAGAGCAGATTGCAGATATACTGGTACCAGCTCACAGATCTACTAACACCTACACATTACAAATTTAGCAAATCTAAGAAAAAACCTGCAAAGTTCAACACTAACAGATTCTAAAAACTTGCTAAACTTACACATTACAACCACTTAGTAGATCTACACAGCTCAACAAAAACCAAAACTGACAGAAGTGTAGACTTCCTGAGATAGCACTGAGTGCTCCTCAAGCTTAGTGCAAGGCAGTCCTCGATAGCGGCGCCAAAAATGTGCGCTTTGCCGCACTTGTCGGAGGCTAGGAACTTGCCGGTGCACTATGTGCAAGTTTTGAAAGGTTGGAAGCACACAACTAGACACTCCTAGCAAGCTCAAAGAAACAATGGTGTGTCACTCACCGCTCAATGCTTCCTTCGTGAAGGATCCTGTGATGGGAAGAAGAAGGAGTCGCCGCCAATGCCGCGCTCAACCGCTTTGACGCCGTCGATGTTGCCGCAATGCTCGATCACACACACACACACACACACACACACACACACACACACACACACACACACACACACACACACACACACACACACACACACACACACACACACACGTGAGCACACGAAGGACAAGGGGACAGAGATGGAGCAAGAGAACTTCTTAGCTTACATCTCAAAGAATGATGATTTTTAGGTCAAATGGACCTTTTATAAGAGTTTGGCCCATTCACACATGGGCGGTCACAGTGGTCGATCGTAGCAAAACTACCATAAAAATAAGATAAATGGTGCACCTCTCATCAAAGATCACCTACACACCTATTGGACCAACAATCCTGGTCCATGACTCAATCAAATAAATAATATGCATCCGTCGAAGGTGATAGGGTGTACGTGAGGGTTATAGCCTCCCACCTATCAAAATGTAGCAATGCTCATTTGAGTGCCCAAGCATTAGAAAGAGCTCTATTATGGCAGTAGTAGCACTGATTGTGAGGTTAAATGTAAGGCCCGATGCAACTACCTCGTTTTTACTCTTGTTTGGGAGTATGAAATCTCAGGAGTGTGCCTCTTTGTATGTGTTCTTATTGATTTGTGGTTGCATTGAAGACTTTAATGCTAGTAGTAGCCCTAGTTAAATGCATACTAGGTGGAAACTGCATCTAAGTTTTCCAGCTTCTAACTAGCTCAACTTTTTCTTGCTCTAAACACCACAAGAACTTGTCTACCATGGAAGAAATTGTTTCAAGTTAGTAGGAGAATAAATTATTTTAGTGATAGTTGGTGCAAAGAACAACTAACAATGAAAGAGATGGCGCAGACTACTAAAGACAAAAATAAAAATAAAAATTGAAGATGATTGTAGAAGTTTGGGTGACACAAATACTCTTGAGCTGGATGTTTTGCTAAAATGTCAAAAGAACAATTTTTGCAATGGCTTCAATGTAGTGAGTTTGATTCTTGTAATCTTGGCTTTCTACTTGTTGAACTTGTATTTTCTCAAGAAATCTTCTATGGCCATCATTATCCAGTATTATCAATGCTAAACAAGTGAAAGGGTCACGGTGGCTTTCTAAAATAACAAGAAAATGATAAAATCATTAGGTTGGGTTTGACTAGAATTATATAAGGTAAAGCATTATTCAAGAATGTCTCTTTTATCAAGGGACTAAGTTTCCTCCTTGCAAAGAAGCAAACTTAAAATAATAGTAGAATTTATTGATTTGCAAGATTTTTGAACTAAGTTCTCACATATTTCACCATTTTTTCTTCCCTTTACTATGGTTTGCTCATTTAGTGTGTGTGTGTGTGTGTAAAATAAATAAATACATGTATGTGTGTATGTATGTATATATATAGAATTTACTAGAATTATGCAAGGTGAAGCTTCACTTTAGCATTCTAAAAGAATAAAATGCAAGAGAAGTCAAGCCGTGTAAGGATGTGAAATGAAAGGTGAAATAGAGAGATTCATTTAATATTTTTAAATAGAAATAACATTTAAAGTAAGTCTCCATCATGACATTGAAAACAATGAAAGTATGTCTAACCCAACTCAACACTAAGGCTTCTTTTAGAAAACCAAAAATGTACTTCCTTGTTAGTATTAGATGCAAATCTAATGATTCTTGAACTGCTTTTGAATAGTGACCAAAAGTATACTTGTATGTAAAAGGATTAACATACTTGGATGCTAATGGGTCTAGTTTTCATAAGCGCGAATCCCTCTTCCCTCATCCTTTTCTTCAGCCGAACATCCTTTGCTTGGACTATGTTCCTATGGTACTTGTCTTCCTCTGCACACCCGAGATGCACCGATACCCTACAACCACCTCATCCCCCCTTCGCTCAGATAATGCCAGACAAAATATAAGCTTTCTACCACATCACCCCCTGCATCTTTGTCTCGTTTTCTATCTCTATCCCCTCTAGGGTAAAACCCTCAACTTAAGCCAACTAAGGGGCTTCGCAAATTGCAGCGAGCATACTCCACCGTTTTCAGGTTGGATGAGCACAATTGGAAGAGCTCATCAATGCCTACCTACAGTAAAAATCTCACCCACGAGCGGTGCTTCTACAGCGACGCGCAACGTCGTCGAAGATTTTTTGTGTAACAAAAATGGACGTGAGTGGAAAGCCACACAAGGGGGTTATTATGGGACATGTCAACCACCAAGGCTTGAACCCAGATCCAACGGCAGTGATTTTAAGTTGAGCTGAGCTAACCACGTCACCATAAGGCCACTTGTGTCCCTACATTGGACCTTTACAATTTTAAACTTGGGGAGTCCACGGTCCCATTAAAGGGGGCCGGTTTTTTATTGGCCCCTTTACCCTATGTCCAAGTGAAAAGAGCAAAATAGTGGGATTTAGTGAGATTCCCTTCAAAATGAAATGGGTACCACCTGCTAGCACTTGTGCTTTTGTCTTTCCAGTCCTTAAGGATCTTGGCAGATTCACCCGATAGGCGTGCCAACCTAATGGCTTCAAAAAATTAAAAGGCTAAAACCTCAAAGATTCAAGTGAGGATTACCAATCATTGGGTTCCTGCAATACCCCACAAAAGCTAAGCCCACTACACTGTAGAGCCGATCAACGTCTCTCAAGTGACTTCTAAAGCCTACACGTGAGGCATGAGCGAGGAAAGTTGAGTCTACACTACCAAAGGTGCTTGCAACAACTTCCATCACCAACCTCGATCATACTAAATACAACCTCTAGCTACAATAGCCCATGTGGCCACACTCTACTTAGATGCTATCAAGATTTTATATAGTAGTGTAAGCTGGAAATTCAACATCTACCTCATAACTATAGCATCTAGCTTTTGCCATACTTTGTTGACTTGTGCTTTTCATTACTTCAACCACCTTTTTCTTCTTCACTCAAGTCGAAATCTTGATTTATTCTCCCTAATAAGACTCAAAAAAGACGTTTTTGGCCACCTACATACTCTCCCCTAACCTTTGAGATAGAATCTTCAGAAGATGCAAGCTTGCCATTTTGCATTAGCACCTTCTGCATGCACTCCCTTTATTGTCATGGTGACAACCTCTTGACCTTCGCAGTTCGCCAAGCTCTATAACTGCGCACCTATTTTTCCTTTTGTTTTGAGATTGGGGAGGCCTAACATTTGACCTTCCATATGCTTTCACTCACGACCTTCCAAAAATTTCACCTGGAATCTTGATGCTTTCACAACCTTTTTTTGGCTTTCTAAAAGAATCCTTAGTGTTGAGTTGGGTTAGGCAGGAAACTTCGAACGCTGCATTCTTTGGTGGTAGCATTCTTTGACTTGCAAGTGTTTCTACAGGCTATGTATATCTCACGATTACTCAAATCTCTTAAGGTAAAGGAGGTTGTTGACTTAGCAGTAGTTGAGGCTTGTCTCCCCCTTGGGATGCATTATTTAGGCCTATATGGTTGCATCCTAGGAGATCCGTATGGTCTTTTCCTCATGTAATTCTTGTTGTAGAAACACTAATTCATGTCATGGTTGGTCCATTTTTTCTCGATCGCATACCACTTCAAGACACATTGTGCATTTACTACTGCTGATCTTGGTTGAGTGTTACATGATGGGGTTGGATGATCCCCTCCACAAGTGTCACATCTCCTCGTCGGTTGTTGTTATACATTTGGGTTCAGTCTATTTCCTTGGTTCATCCTCGTGGTCACTTCATCAACCAATTTATCAATGGTCAGTATGGTAGGAGTTTGAACATTTTGCTTCTTCTGGGATTCACTCGTCGTAGAAGAGGCACTAGTAGTTGGATTGTCTACATCTTTTGTTACCTCTTTGTAAGCCTTACAAATGTCAACTAAATATAAAGCTTTTGTAGTGACTTGCTCAAACGTTGGTGATGAAATTATTGCATCTGGCCTTTTGTGCCGTGGGCTGTATAAGCTCACTTTGTATGACAAGTGTGGACAAAATTTTGCAAATGAATTTGCAGATTAAAGGGCTATTTCAGATGCAAAACTGTGGCATACACATTTTGGGCATCTGAATTTTGCTAGTTTGCCGCGTTTGCAGAAATCTGATATGATTGCTTCTTTGCCGCCTCTTGAAGCACCTATCAGACATGTTTGTGAAGGGTGTATTTTGGGTAAGATGCAACACTCAAAGTTTCCAAAGGATGGTTCAGTTAGGGCCACATGCAGGTTGCATCTTGTGCATGGTGATGTTTGTGGGCCCATGCAAACTCCGTCCTTGGGCAATTACCTTTACTTCGTGACTTTCATTGATGATTACTCCACGCATGCATGGGTATTTTTGCTTAAATCAAAGTCCAAAGTTTTTATGTGCTTCAAATTTTTTTTGGTTATGACTGAAAATGTACCGAAATGTATTATGGGCACCCTCCGTTCCGATAGAGTGGGGGAGTATATGTCTCATGAATTTAATGCATTTCTGGCTAGTCGTGGGATAAAACACCAATGTACACTGCCTTATACACCTCAACAAAATGGTGTTGCTGAGAGGAAAAACAGGTCACTTATGGAAATGGCACGATGTATGGTCAAAAGTCAAGCTTTGCCGCATTCTTTTTGGCTTGAGTCCATCATATGTGCCACTTATGTACTTAACAGGTGTCCTACAAAAGATTTGCAGTCTATTACAAGACAGATCTAAGAATTTTGTCCTCCCAACCCCTCCTTTTTGACGTGGTCTACAACTTTGCATAAGAAACTTTTTGCAAATTCCTCACCGTTTTGTTGATATTCATCTCATATTGACTATATGCAAAAAAAATTAGGTTTTCTGTTTTCACATAGTGTGCGAGTTTGATGCACTTTTGGAATCACGGAAGGTGTTCGAAGTTGGGTGCATAAATTTTGAGCTAAAGATGCAATTTTAGCTTGTGCAAATCTTGTGGTTTGAGGGTTTTTTGGTAGATTTGGGCAAAGAATCACGTAGGCATCTACACACCATTGAAGCGGTCTCTTGAGGGATGCAAGTTTTTTGGAGCACACACACGTGGAGCTTCTTTCACAAGTTTTCACAGGATACTTTGGCAGTGATTTTGTGCTTTGATTTATGATCTTTGCAAATGGATTTGCATATGGTTATGACAAATGGTTGATGCCCATTATACATGCATTTTGGCAAGAACTTTTAGTGCCAGTGAGCTCTCTTGAGAGCAGTATTTTTGGATTGATTAGGTTTCCAAATTGCAACTCTTTTGGAGCTTGTTTATGCACGGTCACTCTGTGGATGTATGTTGAGTGCAGATTGCCATTGTATGTGAGATTGTGGAGCCATTTTGGCATTTCTACTCATTGGCATTGAGTACTATTACGGTTTACACTTTAGAGTCCTCTTTCAAAGACTATAGTGGTAAAGGTTGTTGAGAGTACAAGTGTGGTAGACACTCCTACTTCTACATGTTCACCTAGGCATGTGTGACCTTTGTCTCATGATTAGCAGATGGACAATAGTTCTTTACGCCATGTTACTCCTTGCAGGGAGTGGTTTAGCACATTTTCTACTCTGAGAGAGGATGATGTTCATGGTGTGGGTGACATTCATTTCATTTTGCTAGTGGGAGTATGCTTGTGCTCCATGATGTTCAATATGTGCCTGATGCTCATAGGATTTTGATCACCATCTCGCAACTTAGAGATTATGAGTGTCATGTTCAGTTGACGGATGAGCCTTACTTGATAAGGAGAGGTTTTCTCAAGTCCATCATGGTGCTTGTTTGACTCTTCTCTACATTCTTGGTGTCAGAGACATCATAGTCTCTGTGAGTCCGTTGCCATCATGTAGATGTTTGCAATCTAGGCAAGTACACTTTACTGATGAGCAACATGACAGTTCACTCGTTCTACATGCAGGGACTGAGGATATACATGTAGATCAAGAGAGCTCTTTGAGTGCACGACTAGAGCATTCACCGATGGTGGTGACAGATTTCAAGGCTTTTCCAATCAAGGAGCAGAGCAGTGAGTCACATGTACGAGACGGTGCAATGTCAGTGACTTTGTAGACATGTACACTTTGTAGACATGTACATTTGTGGATGAGCTCCAGATTGTTGTGCACAACATGTCTGTAGATGCAGAGCTAGAGCAGCCATGATCTAGCAAGACACAGTGGATTGATCCTCTTAGGACAGAGATGCCTCCCACTACGGAGATGAGTGATATGGAGTTCTTTGACATGCTCATGCTAGAGGCTGATATGGTGATGCCGGGACATGTGAATATAGTCCCTATGGATGATGAGGGAGATGCCTCCCACTACGGAGATGAGTGATATGGAGTTCTTTGACATGATCATGCTAGAGGCTGATATGGTGATGCCGGGACATGTGGATATAGTCCCTATGGATGATGAGGGAGTGATGACTACCCTGGATTTAGAATTGATGCATCCATACGAGGCTAGTTTAGCAGCTGCACTGGGAGAGTCTGTAGGAGGGATTGTCAATTGTGTAATGATGATTGACACTAGCATGATGCATCATGGAGTGGTGCAGGTCATTATAGGATACCTGCAGGGTATACATGTTAATTCTAGCAAGGATATAAGCTTCCACATACCACTAGAACCTACATGACGGCATGCATTGGCTTCAAGAGAGCCAATGGGCATAGGTTGAGATGAGTTTCCTCTCTTACCTACTATACACACTACTAGGTCCTATAGTAGTACCACTTATCGGCACATTTGTCTTTAAGTGGGATATTGTTGGGGTAAAGGCAGTGTGCCTCTTACCTCGATCAGACACGCCAAAGACGTCTGACCGCACATTACTTATACACACCTTATTCTTTACTAACTAGAAGAAGAAGGGGCTCTCTGACACACATTGTGTTGAGCTGCTCCATCCACATCCTGTGTTCTCTCTCTCTCTCTCCTTCTTGCTCTCTACACACGCACCACATTCGTGCACTCACAATTGGAACCCTTGATCCCAACGATCCCATTGGTCTAAGCACTAAAAACTGTTGTCATATCATTGGATGAGCAATTCTCGACCTTTCCAAACTTAATCTTTCCATCTTTGGTCTGGTCTCCACAACTAGGAGTGATATAATATTGATGGAATGGCCCCCCAAAATATGTATACCTCTCAAGCTCTCTTCGGTCTACTGTCGAGTACCTTTGTCCATACTTGTCAAGTATGGTTATTTGGGTGTCTCTGCCTCCAGTGTATGTACAAACATACAACCATTTGTGTTATGATAACACTCTTTTGTAGAGTTCATTGCATTTGTAATAGTGCATTTACTCACCATTTGTGTTCTGATAACACTCTTATGTAGAGCTCATTGCATTTGTAATAGTGCATTTACTCACCATTATCGTACTTGTACAACCTCACATGGGTGTTATCCATGTTGACTCGTTTTGCCTCGTTCACATGCCTTAGCTTGGAATTTTGCTTGTCCATCTTCGGTGGTTTATCTTCCGTTTCTACATCAACTTTGTCTTTTGAGCCTGCCATTCCCCATTTGTCCACAATATAGGGATTTTGCACAACTAGATACATTATTATCTCATCGTCAAAGTATCAAGATCACCACTATAATACACAAACACTAGATCTTTGAACTCACTTAGTCTCTCCTATAATTTCAGGTAGTAGTGATCCATACCATCTTTGTAAGTATTTGCACTTTGATCGTTTTCAAATTGATATTTCAAGTGCAATAGTTTCATTTTGGGTGTTGGTTGGGATGGTCCCAGTCCCACGTTCAATCCCTCCTTAAAACTCACCTTATTGAATCCCTCAACCATGCAAGTGTAAGATCTCTCTGATGACGTATCAGAAAGACTCTCCGCTATGATTGGCTCTAAGGGAGCCAATGGTCCTTGATTCACACTCTCTTTAGTGGAAATATTGCTCACTTGGTCTCCAACAGTCGGGTTTCTAATTTGCTAGAATCTACCTGATTTCATATACATCAAGAAATTATCACTCTTGCAAAACCCTAACTTGTTACCTTTTGGTCACTTACAAATCTTCAACTTGGAATCACTTCAAGTTGTAGTGTTGTAGCCCTTACAATTTGCAAAATAAACATTTGATGGCTATGAGTTTACTGCTACTTTATTTAGTCAAAATTTCTTGAATTGATTAAAAAATCATGTTTTTGATACAGAACCTATCTTAACTTGCAGAATCGTCTAATGATATCCAAATTTTGTTTTGGAAAGACCTCTGTGCTCCTTATGACTATATTTAGCTATGGTATCACTCTGGTCTCAATCTATGATAGGGGCATATGGATCGTGATCCATGTATGTCGTGGCAGAATGTGATGAAACTTTGCTCACAGGTTGCCCTTGATACCCTGATATGAGATATATTCTTTTTGTATGATTTAAATTGGTTTAGGTCAGTTGAAAGTCAAACCCTAGATCCGACTTGTAGTTTTTCACGCTTGACTATTTTGGCCCTTTTGGTCTAGTTTTTGGATTCTTTTTGCAAATTTGTTGTGGAAAGTATGTTTGTATAGATCTCTTTTACACTCTATATAGGTCTTTGGAAAAAATCTCAGATGGGGGACATGGATCGCGATCCATGTTCCATCACTTTTGGACTTGAAATTTGTTTAGCTGGTAGATTATGATGTTTGGAGTCTATTTCCAAAATCTTTTTGGATTTGGAAAAGAAAAAGTTAAAAAGCCCTAAATTTTGGTCAGATGGATTGACTTTAAGTAATTTCTCCCAATTCTTACTTTTGAGTGTGTTTTTTGTCACAATTTGATCCCAAACTTTGGTCCCAATCGATTGAAGGAAATATCTGTCAATGGGTCTCAGTTTTGCTTCACTATGCCTCTAGGGGACATGTATCACAATCCATGTTCCACCACAGAATCTATTGAAACTTCTAAGCTTTCTTCTGATGAGATTCTTGAGGCTCTTTTGTATCGACTTTTTGATTTTGGATTAACTTTAGGTCTCTACCATCAAATTTCCAAAATTTCAGAGTTATGGTCTTCTTTGCCCAAAATATGATCTTGATTCCTTTTTGCCCTGATGTTTTTAGACCAATTTAATGCTGATGGTGTAAGGTCTTTGTTACCATATACATGTGGTAGTGATGTGTACTGTCGGGGCATTTTTTCCCTCTTTAGGAGGTTTTTTCCCCCGTGCATTGTAAACACGCCCATCACTCTAGGGCTTTCTATCTTTCCATTGCACACTAAGTAATACACTTCTATCGTGTGCCTTGAGCTTCCTTTGTCATCTTAGAGCTGTGTGTGTTTCCCTGCAACCCAAATTCCAACAATTGGTATCAGAGTAGGTTGCGTCCTCTTGGGCTTAGTCACAAGTAGATCCAACACACGCCTGCTCACTTTCTCCGATTTCAGTGAGCTTTGGTAAGCATTCGTAGGTCAGTCAAAATTTCAAGAGAACTCATAGAGCTAAGTCTGCTCAAATTTTTGATTCGGGCTCATTTTGGCCTCCGTTTCCACTACAGACATAGTACTGCACATGCTATTTTGTCGAATTGTGCAAATTTTTTGTCAGTTCTGTTTTTTGCATAACAGGTCCCTTACAGTCTTCTATGGTTTGTGCTATATAGCATATGTTGTTCCCGCTTTGTTTCTCCTCTTTTCGGGCAGTTTTCACATTAGGTGCAACATTTACCATGGCTGACAACAACACAGATGTGTTAAAGATGTTTCTTGCTGAGGACAAATTGAATGGGGACAATTATCCTATGTGAGCTTACATGATGCAACATGTTCTTGTGTCAAAGGGCGTCTAGAATATTGTGCAGGGCATTGATGTACATCTTGGTTCTGAGGATGTATGGTATGTTGAGGACATTGCAGGTCTTGCTGCAAGGATTGCTGCTGTTAGAGTTGTTTTGCCTACGGAAGAACAAGCTCGTTGGGATGTAAAGGATGTGCAGGCTCATGCGTTGATTGCGTTGTCAGTGAAGCGCACCATTACTCCTCACATTTGTTAAGCGAAATCTACAAAACAGGCTTGGGATATTCTGGCTGGTCTTTATGCAAGCCGCAATGAGGCTAAAATTGCATTGTTGCGTAAAGAGCTGGCGTCAAAGATTATGCATGAGGAAGATGATATGGACACTTTCCTTGCTGGTGTCAAGGATATCAAAGAGAAACTTATTTCTCCAGGTGAATTCATTTGAGATAGTTCCCTTGTGCAGACTGTTCTTGATACCTTGCCAGACTCTTACCATACTTTTGCTAGTACTTGGAGACTCATGACCCAAGGAAATCCTGAAGTTTTCAAGTTTGATTCATTATGCACATTGCTACTGCAAGAGTCACTTTTGAGAAAAAACAGGACTAGACAGTGTGCAGTTGAACATGCTTTTATTGCTTCTCAAAGAAAGGGTGGTAACAACAATGCAATCACTTCTTATGGTTCTTCTGCGAGTGGAAAATCACCTGCTCCTAATGCTTCTGCTGGCATCAATTCATGGAAATTATGGTGATAAGGGCAAAAAGAAGATGCGTTGCCATTATTGTAAAGCTAATGATCACTTGATCAAGTAGTGTTCTAAGTTGAAGGCCAAAGAGGCTAAGAAGAAAGAGGGTGGTTCCACTACAAATGATGGTTCCACTACAAATGCAGCCATTGTTGAGTCTTCTGTGAAAGGAGACTGTGATGTTGATGTTGATGCAGAATTGGCTTTTACTGTAGAGTGCACTTACAATCCTGATGTCCATGATGCACGCATGTCAGTTGCTGTGGATTCACATGTGTGGTATTTTGACAGTGGTTCTACAAAGCACATCACCTCACATTGTGAAATTTTCACCTCTCTCGAGTCTGTAAATAGTGAGCAGTTGAACAGGCTTTTGTTGCTTCTCAAAGAGGAAGTGGCAATAGTAATGTAGCATCTTATTGGATTTTTTGTGAGTAGCAAGTCACATGTGTCATTATTGCAAGGCTAATGATCACTTGATAATGCAATTTCCTAAGTGTATGGAAAAAGAAGCCAAGGACAAAGAGGTTGAATCTTCTACCAGTGTAGCTATTGTAGAATCTTCTATAAATGGAGATTATAATGTTGATGTAGATGTAGAATGGGCATTTAGTGGAGAGTGTACTTATGATCCTTATGTCCATGATGCATATATGTCAATTGCTATAGAGTGACATAATTGGTACTTTGATAGTGGTGCTACAAAGCACATTACTTTGCATCGTGACTTGTTTGCCTCTCTCAAAGGTGTCCCTGATGGGAATACGGTCACTTGTGGCAACAATGCCTCTCATCCAGCTAAGGAAGTTTGAAAGATAATGCTAGCTGCTACAAATGGCAGCTCTTTTACTTTTGTTGATGCACTTTATGTACCAACAATAAAAACGAACCTTTTGTTTGTATTTGCACTAGCAAGACTTGGTCTTATTGTCAAATTTGTGGATGACAGATGTACAATTCATGATCTCATTCTGGTGACAAATTGTTGCATATGGAATTTTGTGCCATGGGCTATATAAGCTCACTTTGTACAACAAGTGTGGGCAATATTTTGCAAATGCAATTGTGGATTCAAAAATTGTTTCAAATGCAGAACTTTTACATGCACGTTTTGGGCATTTGAATTTTGCCACTTTGCAATGTTTGCAAAAAATTGATATGTTGCTTCTTTGCCACCCCTTAAAGCACCTTTTAAGCATGTCTTTGAAGCTATATTTTGGGTAAAATGCAAGGTTCCAATAGATGGTTTAGTAAGGGCTATATACAGGTTACAACTTTTGCATAGTGGTGTTTGTGGGCCTATGCAAAGTTCATCCTTGGGTAATTACTTGTACTTCATGAATTTCATTGATGGTTACTCTAGGCATGCATGGGTGTATCCACTTAAAGCTAAGTCCAAAGTGTTCACCTGCTTTAAGAAATTTCTAATTATGGCTGAAAATGTCTCAAAATGTACTATGGGCACCCTCTATTGAAATCAAGGGGGTGAGTATATGTCTCATTAGTTTAATGCAGGGATAAAACACCAATATACAACACCACATACACTTTATCAAAAGGGTGTCATTGAGATGAAAAACATGTTTGTTATGGAGATGACACGATCTATGGTCAAGAGTCAAGCTTTACCAAATTTGTTTTGGCATGAGGTTTTCATGTGTGCTACCTATGTCTTTAACATGTGTCCTACTAAAGCTTTGCATTCAAAGACTCCTTATGAAGTATGGCATCAACTCATCCAACACCTTCTCCTGGTAGTCACCTGGCCTGAAAGCTGCACAGAACTGTTGTCTTAAGGCTGCCCAAGTTGCAAATAAGTAACAGTTTATGCTTTGGGTCCACAAAATCATTGCAAAAAGTTGAATGATAAGGCTGTCAAATGCATTTTTATTTCTTATAGTCCTAAACTCAAAGGTTACAGGTCATACCATCTGCAAACAAAACATATCTCGGTTTAATGAGATGTATTAGTCAAAGATTTTGTTCAACCTTTATTATCATGAACGAGAGACAGTAATGTAAGCTCACAAAACATCTATGACACTTTTTTGTCTCTTTTTAATGATGAAAATTTAAATGTGAGTTCCAATGAGGTAAATGTACATCCTATGGGGGTTTCAAAAAATGTTACAAATGAGCCTATTAATGATGTAGATGTACATGATTTAATTGATGTGGAAAGGGCTGAGAATGAAGAGGCTAGGGGTATGCCAAAATGGTTGGTGCATACTTTACTTGCTAGACAGTAATTGGATGCACCTATGGATAGTTATACTTGTTCAGGTTCTTTCCATGCATCATATGCATCATATTGTTATGCTTTGGCTATTTCTAGTTTATGTGATGAAGAGGAACCTCTTTCTTTTGATGAAGCACAAAATTCAAAAAATGGGATAGATGTAATTAATCAAAATATGATGCGATGTAATTAGAATATGTATAGAATGAAACATAGACTTTATGATGTCATTTGCCTCTTGGCAAAAAGGCCATTGGTACGAAGTGCATTTACAAGTTGAAATGTAAGCTGAAGGGTGAGATTGATCCCTGCAATGCTAGACTTGTTGTAAAATTATATGCTCAGTAGAAAGGCATTGACAATGGAGAGACTTTTGCTCCCACTTTTTGTATGACTATGTTTCTTTTTCTATGTGCATTAGCGTCTCACTTTGGATGGAATGTACATCAATTGGACATTGTCACTTCTTTCTTGAATGGTGATTTATTCAAGGAAGTATATGTAAGTCAAGAAAGGACAAAAAGGAAAGTGTACAAATGCAAGAAAGCTTTATATGGGTTGAAGCAGTCTCCTTGTGCTTGGTATGAGAAAGCCGACACTCATTTGGTTTAAACAAGGCTTTTGTTACAATCCAAACTAAAAGCACTTTT